>NW_005871380.1:250782-255875 GCF_000147115.1 Myotis lucifugus
GGGGGGCCCCAAAGTCCTGGGACCCTAGCCCGGGCCCGGAGCTGAGCCGTGCCTTCCCTTTCTCTCGCTGCTGCTCCATCCGGAGCCGGAGGCAGCTGGCGTCACAGGGGAGCTTGCAGCCTAAGCATCCCCTAGCTCGGGCCAGGCCTCGGTCTCTCCTCCGTAGCCCCCACTCGTTACAGATTCCCAATTCTTTTTGCTTTTGTGCATTTCGCAAACCGCTTTCCTAGACCCACATCTTATTGCTGCAATTCTAAACCCTCCCAGAAAAGGGATTTCTGTTGTCAGCACACCTCTTCCTTGTCCCTAATCCAGTGTTTTGAAGGTCTGTGACATGGGTCAGTTTGAGAACTGATGTGAACACATAACTAAAGCTGCAGGTAGGCTGCTGCTCTGGTTCCAGGTGGGAAAGACTCCAGGTTTCCAGAGGTGGTTCTTGCCCCATGAGTTCCTCATTTGGGAAGATTGTTGGCTTAGCTGGAAAAGGCTGAGAAATTCCAGTCTGGCTTCTAAGGAGCTAGAAGTAGACTTTTGAAATGCTTGTGTTCTAGGACATCTCCATAACCTGGATTCACTTGTTTATGAACCAGTTAGAAGAACTGTGCCTGGTAGGGACACCACTTAACTTCATTCACCATCAGATATTTAGCATCGACTATGTGGCAGACCCAAGCAGATGTGGGATGTGGGTTCCATGCCTGCTTTGCCCTTGTGACCTTGTCCACATTGCCTGCCTGGTCTGCATTTTGATTCCCATCAGTCGAATGAGTCAGTTGCCCTTAGATGGTCTCTGAGACCTGACATTCTGTTATTCTAGGCATTAGGTCACGCTCTTTGATTATGAATAGGAAACTTCTTATTACATGAGTTAAACTCCTTTTCAATTGATTTAGCTGAACGCATTGTTGACTTTAGTACAGTATTGAAATAGATTATTTCACTATTTTGTCTTTTTATTGAACCAGAGTGATTTATGCCTTAGTTTGGTTTAAAGCATGTTTATAAAAAGTAACAATGCCTTGTATTATTCCTATTTAGAGTGATTTATTTTGCTTTGGTTTTATGCGTCTGTCAAGAAACTGTTGTGTATTGATTGGGGTGCCAAGCTCCACCAGAATTGATTTAAAACTCTCAAGGGGATGCAAGAGCGTATAAGATTTTAGCGTTCGGAGTGGCCCTAGGCTTTTACAGGGGAAGGACCTGGCTCTGTGAAGTTGGGGGACTGGGCCCTGGAAGGGCCAGACCAAGGACCCAGTCTCTTGACTCCCGGCTTGGGCTCTTCCTTTCTTGTCACGCTGCTATGAGAGGTTAGAGAGCTGTACCCCTGAAAACTGGAGCACTGGGCTCCCTTTGCCCACCCACCGGCTATGGCTGCCTCTCTAGTGCTGGGCAGTGCCCTCCCCTTCTCTGACCACTCTTGGCAGCCATTTGATGCCTAACTGAGGTTTCAGATAGGTTTGTTTTCTTGCTTCAGTACCTAAGTGGTCAACACAGTGGATGAGAAGGAGCTAAAAGGAGAAAACCAAGTTAGACAACGATAAGGCTAAGCATCATATCCTTTCAGCTTAACAGTTAGTTCTGCATGGCCGAAGTCTCTGCTCTGTGCCGTTGAAGTGAGTATGTTTCTGGCCCCCCAACTCCACTCCCTCGGACTAGAGCTGGGGGTGGGGTGCGCATGTGGTTTGGCGGAGAATGCCTTTGAAGCCCAAGCCCACCATGGCCCCAGCTTTTAGGAGAGGCTGCACAGCGCTTCCTGAGCTGAGAGCCATGAAGCAAATGCTTGGCTAGCCAGCATCGAGGCTGTGATTAGATGTCCACCCTTGGAAAGACCGCAAGTAAAGTTACTAAATGAAAGGGTTACGTCCTGTAACCATTTTAGCATTCTAGGTCATTTATGAAACCCAGCAGACATGTTTTTAGTATTGTGGGAAGAACCACTGTGCGTTGTGGGTTGGGCTTTTTCTCGGCAGGAACTGAGATCACAGATGTGTGTCCGATAACTCAAGAGCTGGCACGTCACAGGCTGCAGACATGTTCGGGTCACAGAGCTCCTGCGTCCCGACCACTCTGCTCAAGAAGGCTTAGTCAGAGCTGGGTAACCTGAGCCGCCTGCAGCCTTCATAGTAGACAGAATCTTCCGATTTTTTTTTTTTTTTAATGGCTGGAGCAGAGCGAATAAACCTGTCCTCTAATTCTTACCCATAATAACCACAGCGAAAGATTGCAAGTATGTTCTGATTCTAGGGTGGCTCCTTGGTCCCGGGACTGCTCATTCGATGGGAGTGATGGGATCGAGAGATAGTGGGGTCCAGGGAGAGAGCCTGAGCCTTGGAGTCCACAGACGCTGGCCTGAGCGCCAGCCCTGCCCTTGGGTGCCGCAGGCCCGGTGACCAGTCCTCCCCTCTCTGGCCGCAGTGACAGCCTCTGTAAAGTGAGTAGGTTGCCAGGTGAAAGTCACTTTCAGCTCAGGTGTCAAGTCCCATCACTGGCTCTGGTTTTTCTGGGATCTGCTGTGAGGCTGATGTAGCGGAGTCAGGGAGCAGCACCTTGATGGATTGGCAGGGCAGCTTTGGTTGGTAAGCACTGGACATCTTCGTCTCTCCTTGTGTAGGTTTTGCCCTTGTTATTGACACCAGGGAATCCCACTCGAGCTTACAGAGCTAATTGGACTTATTGCTGGCGTCTGCAATTTCTACAGAGGCCTAAAAAATGCTGAAAGTTTTTAAAATGCACAAAATTCTTTAGAAAAGGTTGGAAATGGGCAGTTGACAGGGGCAGCTGGAGAATGAATAGATGCCCTCGGTAGTAACATGAGGTGGGAGGCAGTAGAGGGCTCCACCTGCTCTGTGTCCCCTGGCAGCAAAGAGCCCTTTCTTTTTTCTTCTTTTTTGCAATGATCAGGCACTTAGCTTATGGGAGGAAAAAATAATGTTTAAGAGACAGGTGTGAGTTTAGTAGCCATCATTTGCCTTAAAATCTTCTTTGCCCTGAAGAAACTACTAGCAACACCCCCACCCACCCCCCCCCCGCCCCCCAACTCATCACAAGCAGCCCAAGTGGACGTTGTTGCGGATGCTGCGGCATTTGGTGCTGTATAAGAAAGGCATCCAGCTGGAGGAAGGTTTGACCCAGAACTGATTCCTAGTTATATATAGTAATCCATTTCATACAAGAGCATGTGGATAGGATTACGCTGGAGGGGGTAGGGGGAGCTCTATAGAAATACTACTCTATAGAAATGATCATTTTGCCTTTTTTCATAAGTGAATTAATACATTGAATCAGAAGTTTTTCTTCCTGTTTCTAACATTACAAATAGCGAATTCACCACTGCTTGGACAGGGTATGTGATTTCTTCTTCTGCCATGTTGTAATATTAAGAGCAAGATTTAAAAATTGTGTGTTTGTTTTAGATGAAACCATTAAGATTTGGTGGCCCGAGCTGCCTTTCCTAATTGCCTCCAAATGTTGGCCCATTGTAGATGTACCAGAGTCACCAGGAGTATATCAAAGCCTCCCCCCAAAAACGGGGGTGGGGGAGGGATAGGCATATGAGAGCAAAGAGAGGCGCTTTCCAGCCAGGGTGACATGTGGGGAAGGTGCCTGCTCTTGGTATGGAGGCCTCTGGCCTGCAGCCCTGCTGCTGGGCCCCTTCCTGCCATGGCGGGGACCCTCTGGTGGCTGGTCCCTGTGCACATCTGGCCCAGAGGCTGCATGGAGCACATTCAGATGCTGGCCGCTTAAATGACTTAAGTGCATGTCGAGAGTGAATGGTCTCCAATCACTCCAGTTGGCCCACTCCAGACCTTCTACAGTGCGCGGCCTGCCCCAACCCGGGGAGCAGGCCCCGCATTGTGCCTCGCTCCCCAGTGTCCCCACACCTGCTTCCTGCTTCACCAAAGGGGCAGTGCCCTTCTGGTTCTTTTCTCCATGACCACCGCCCCCCCCAAAGAGATGCTAGTCATCTGTGAGTGCCCATGAGGGGGAAGTAGCTTTCCCCTGCCTCTGTGCACACTACACTCGGCTGTCTATTTAGTTCCTGAAGGTCAAGGACTCTCTCTCTGCTCTTTGAGTGTGAAGCAACCATCTGTCCAACACAACTTTCCGTGATGATAGAAATTTCCAGGTTTGTTTTGTCCAATTCCGTAGCCCATAGCCATACAGAGCCATTGACACTCAAATGTTACTGGAAGAGAATTTTTATTTTTATTTCACTTTAATATAAGTATAAATAGCCACTTGTGGTTGGGACTGTCATACTGGGCTCTGCAGCTGAGTACAGCCTGGCTCAGTCACTTTTCTGGAAGGGCAGGCAGTAGACATCTCTGTTACTCAACTTCAGGCGAGAAAGGAAGACGCTTAGAAAGAAGGTGGTGGTTTTGTTGTTCCAGTGAATATGTCCCAGGAAGAGGGGAGATCCCAAAGCAGTGGGTTTTGATACAGGAGACCAGACAGAAGAAAATATGTGAGATGAACAAAACAAAACAAAAAAAGAATGCTGCCTGGCCAGCATGGCGCAGTGGTTGAGCGTCAATCTATAAACCAGGAGGTCACAATTCGATTCCTGGTCAGGGCACGTGCCCAGGTTGCCGGCTCGATCCCCAGTGTGGGGCGTGCAGGAGGCAGTCGATCAGTTATTCCCTCTCATCACTGGTGTCTCTTTCTCTCTCCCTCTCCCTTCCTCTCTAAAATATATTAAAAAAAAAATACCCGCTATTTAGGAAACAACAGAGGTGATGAAATTCTCCAAAGGCTGAGAAGAGGTCTGGAGGGAAATCCCAGCACCTAGAAATTGTCTGGTGCTTATGACACAGAATTAAAACTTTCTCTTTTCTTTGTTTCCTTATTTCCTTTCTAACAACTTTATTGAGGAGGGTGCACTAAACTACATATTTAAAGTGTGCAATTTGGTGAGTTTTGACACATCAACACCCAGAAACCATCCACACAATCAAGATCATGATCATGCCCTGGCCAGTTTCGCTCAGTGGTTAGATTGTCGACCTACGGCCCAAAGGGTTGCGGGTTCGATTACCAGTCAAGGTCACGTACCTGGGTTGCAGGTTCCCCAGCCCCGGGAGGGGCGAATTCAA
>NW_005871380.1:257212-386094 GCF_000147115.1 Myotis lucifugus
CTTTACTATATAAAGCATATGTAGTATTTAATACATACATATAAATAAATATATACTCATATGTATTTTCCTGTCTTACCAGTTGGGTTTTTTGTGTGTTTTTATTTGTTTGTTTGTTTGTTTGTTTGTTTTTAAATATATTTTATTGATTTTTTACAGAGAGGAAGGGAGAGAGATAGAGAGTTAGAAACACCGATGAGAGAGAAACATCGATCAGCTGCCTCCTGCACATCTCCCACTGGGGATGTGCCCGCAACCCAGGTACATGCCCTTGACCGGAATCGAACCCGGGACCCTTCAGTCCGCAGGCCGACGCTCTATCCACTGAGCCAAACGGGTTTCGGCTATTTGTTTGTTTGTTTTGTTTTGTTAATCCTCACCCAAGGATATTTTTTCCATTGATTTTTAGAGAAAGTGGAAGGGGGGAAAGAGAAACATTGATGTGAGAGAGACACATCGATTAGTTGCCTCCTGCACGCACCCTGACCTGAGTTGGATTGAACCCGCAACCCAGGTACATGCCCTTGACTGGGAATCAAACCAGAGACTCTTTGGTGCACGAGGCAATGCTCTAACCAGCTAGCCGCACTCACCGGGGCTGGCTTACCAATTCTTGAAAATTAATGTGAATTAAACCAGTGCCATTTGTAGGGATAATTTGTAGGCAGATGCTGACCCAGCAGCCCCTTTAACATAAACGTGAGAAACCTTTGGTTTTTTTATGAAGTCAACCTGGTTCTTGGATTTCTGCGCAGCGGCCTGGTCTCTCAACATGTGTCTAATACTTGGATACAGAAATGCCCTTATTGCCCTCTCCCTGGTGTCACTCAGCAGGTCGGGGCAGCTCTTGTAGGTCCAGGCCCCCCACGCTCGTGTCCTACTCTACTCCCCTGCATTCTAGGTCTAAGTGGTGACACAGCTGTGAGAAATGGAGAAAGGAAGCTATAAAAGAACATCCGTGGTTTGAGATCTTAGGAGTTCAGTGCCCCCTGTGAGCCCTCAGTAAATATTTGATCATGTCAGGAGGTCCCTGTGAGTACCAGGAATCGGCCATCAGGAGAAGGGCGTCTCCTCCCAGCACAGAAGCCTGCACACAGCATCCCCAGTGTTTGCCACTTTGCCTGCCCTAACATAAAAGACCAAAACAAGCATTTTTCTTCTGGAAATTCACTCTATGCCCTCATCCCAGGAAGGAATTAAATGATCAATAATGCGAAAGAACAAGGTCTCTGATTCCTGTTAGGTTCATTTCTAAGCAGCCAGAGTTGAGTTATTTCCTATGTGTGACCCAGCTTAAAGGACATCTAAGAGAGAAGAATTAAATTTAATATGTTAATTTACTTTGCTATTAAAATAATCTTGAGTTATGAAAATTACTAAAACTCCAGTGATGACATTCTGCTTACCTAGTCATCTCTTGTATTCTGGGAATTGGGAATACCGGCTTCTGTTGTCTTAATTTTATATTTGACACGAAAAGTCAGCTTCTTAACTTTGTTTTTATGTTTAAAATGGGAAGAATGGTCTCATTCCATGGCATGTGGAGAAAAGCTTCCTTTGATTCCTAGATTTTGGAAGAGCCCACACTCAGGTTATTTCAGATTATTTTGGTGAAATTCACCAAAAAGCAAATTTTGAAAACCAAAGTTGAATTTAATTTTAAAACAGAACACTTTGTTAATTGGAGAGAGGGGGAAATATACCTTGGAAACAAATCTAAAAAGAGATTCCTGTGGATATTTGTCTTTAGAAGTGGGAATTGGGTGTTTCATATCTAGACTAGAGGCCCAGTGCACGAAAATTCGTGCACTCGGGAGTCCCTCAGCCCAGCCTGCACCCTCTCGCAGTCCGGGACCCCTCAGGGGGCTGTCCACCTGCCAGCTTAGGCCTGCTCCCCGGGGAATGAGCTGGTAGTCAGACATCCCTCTGGCAGCCTGGGAACCCTTGGGGGATGTCCGACTAACGGCTTAGGCCCACTCCCTAGAGTGGGCCTAAGCTGTGGTCGGATATCCTTAGTGTTGCCGAGGAGGTGGGAGAGGCTCCCACCACCCCGCTGCGCTCGCAGCCTTCAGCCCGGCTTGTGGCTGAGCGGAACACCCCCTGTGGAAGTGCACTGACCACCCGGGGGCAGCTCCTGCATTGAGCATCTGCCCCCTGGTGGTCATTGCATTTCATAGCGACTGGTCATTCCGGTTGTTCTGTATTAGGGTCAGTTTGCATATTACCCTTTTATTATATAGGATGTTAAGGATAAGCCATGTTGGTGGGTTTCCATTTGTATAATTACTGTCATTTCTTTCTTTGGATACTGAAAGGATAGCTATAAGAGTTTCCTTAAACATCCATGGGGTTTCATGTGCTACATGACATTCTAATTAGACTTGGTTAGACAGATGATAATTCCAAATCCATAGGATGTGTAATTAAGACGTGTAAACAGTGTTCACTTTGCTCTATTCATGCCTCTGGAGGACTGACGTACTACGTCTCATTTTATAATCCAGTAGGCACCATGTAGACCCACTCAACCCAAATGCTGAGAGTTAAGTTTTTATTCTTCTCAGCTCCATTCATATTTTGTTGTAGTCAGATTCTCCTTGAACGTTTTTTAGTTTTCTTACAGAAGACTTTCTTTGTTGACTTTTAGTCTCCACTCTACCCTGTCCCCCACTGCTGAGAATTCTTGATTCTTTTTAGTCTAAAGTAAATGATCTGTAAATAAGAGTATTTTGATCTTTGAAAAATCTATTGACTTTTTTCTGACTTTAACCAAGTTTTTTAAAGTTCCCTGCTGACACCTCTCCCCACCTGCACAGCTACTCTTCCTTGTGTTGGAAGAGAACTTCAATTTGCAACTTCTTTTCCTCACTTATTTATTTAACTACCAGCACAAAGCTCCTGCTTTATTCCCAGCTCCATCAACTATTCTTGTCAAGATAATTTTCAGTTCATGCAAAATCTAGCCCCGCATTCATGCACCGGGTCTCTAGTTTTCTCATAAAAAGCAAAGATTAAGTATTTGTTTAGTCTTGGCCAGGCACTGTTCCTTCACATTAGTTATTCCTTATACTATTTGGTGCAGATTGCATTGCATATTCTATTCCAGGGAAGTGACTAGCTTGCAATTTTGTTAACTAAAACTACCTTAATGAAATAATTTTTTCAAGATGGCAAGAAAGAGGAGGATTTCTTTTAAGCTGTAGAGCACCATATTGTGTTTGTAACATATTCTTAGAACTCGGAGCCCCCGAGGGTCCCTCCTCATCGGCTCTGTCTGGTACATTGCTGACCTCTGGGACCAAAGGACCAGCCCAATGGACAGCAGTGGCTCTCACCCCACTTGGCACCCTGGGAGCGGGCAGGGCGGGAAAGGCTTGGCCAGGCTGGGGTCCTCTTGAGTCTGCTGGTAGTCCCTTGTGGGTTTCTTGGGGCTTTTTGTTCATCTGGGGAGTTGCTTCCGGTGAGCACTCATACCCCCTGTTAGCTGGTCGTGCCTAAAGCAGTGGTTCTCAACCTTCTGGCCCTTTAAATACAGTTCCTCATGTTGTGACCCAACCATAAAATTATTTTTGTTGCTACTTCATAACTGTAATGTTGCTACTGTTATGAATCATAATGTAAATATCTGATATGCAGGATGGTCTTAGGTGACCCCTGTGAAAGGGTCGTTCGGCCGCCAAAGGGTTCGAGACCCACAGGTTGAGAACCGCTGGCCTAAAGGATGGAAAGGATGTCAGTTACCAAGGACTGAGCATTTCCCACCCTGTGGGCCTGTCTCTTCGGCTCCAGGATTCTACTCGGCCAAAGAATCACAAATGTTCTGTGCATCAACCCATCCACAGTGGGTTCCATCTCCCTGCCCCTAATGTTTCTTTGGCCTTTGGCCTTGAGGCCGTCAGATACACAGTTTACATAGATGTTTCCTCTCTAGGTCAATGTCTTTATATTTCCTGATGCTGAAAGGCCTTAAAATATCATAGAGCAGCGGTTCTCAACCTGTGGGTCGCAACTCCTTTGGGAGTCGAACGACCCTTTCACAGGGGTTGCCTAAGACCATCGGAAAACACATATATTATTACATATTGTTTTGTGATTAATCACTATGCTTTAATTATGTTCAATTTGTAACAATGAAAATACATCCTGCATATCAGATATTTACATTATGATTCATAACAGTAGCAAAATTACAGTTATGAAGTAGCAACGAAAATAATTTTATGGTTGGGGGTCACCACAACATGAGGAACTGTATTAAAGGGTCGCGGCATTAGGAAGGTTGAGAACCACTGTCATAGAGGATTTCTGCATGTGACCTGGTTTGGGGCCAACTTCATGAAGACTATAGGCATACGGGTTGTTTTATGGTATTCAAGGCTTTTTGGCAATGTCCCTATGTTGGATTTTTTAAAAGAATATAGTTTATTGATTTTCCACAGAGAGGAAGGGAGAGGGATAGACAGCCAGAAACATCGATCAGCCGCCTCCTGCACACCCCTTACTGGGGATGTGCCCACAACCAAGGTACATGCCCTTGACTGGAATCGAACTTGGGACCCCCTAGTCCACAGGCTGACGCTCTATCCACTGAGCCAAACCGGTTAGGGATATGTTGGATTTTAATGATCACCTATCAGGATAGATTTAGGAAAAGTCTGTCTGACTTTAAGAATCTGGGGGTGGGTTTTCTTACATTGTCTTTAGTTTGAAAATCTTTTTAGCTGACTCCCAAATACCAATCGCAGGTAATAGGATGAAATATAGTTGGGGAAAATTCTAGGGAAATGGCACTAGCACCAAAGAAACCTTTTCTTCATATAAAAACCTCGGTGGTATAGCTCAGAGGTGGGATAGCGATCAGTTTAAAGAAAGAATTTTCCTCCTGCCAGCCCCAGCTGCCCCGTCAAACAGCTCTTCACTGGCTCAAGATGAGTTTTCACCTCATCCCCGGTCTAGCTCTAAGCATTTCTCATCAAAAGCAGGGACCCCTTCCTGAGGACCAGAGAACTGGTGCTTTCTAACATGCAAAATCCTTATTCAAAAAAAAAAAATGCCCTAACTGGTTTGGCTCAGTGGATAGAGCACCTACCTGCAGACTGAAAGGTCCCAGGTTCGATTCCGGTCAAGGGCATATACCTTGTTTGTGGGCACATCCCCAGTAGGGGGTGTGCAGGTGGCAGCTGATCGATGTTTCTCTCTCATTGATGTTTTTAACTCTCTATCCCTCTCCCTTCCTCTCTGTAAAAAAATCAATAAAATATATTAAAAATAAATGAATATGTAAGTGATTTAGGATGACTCTCAAGTTAATCTAGAAGAATAAATCAAGAAAATGTTGAAAAGGAGATTTAAGAGGTGAATATATATCAGTTGTTAACAGATGCTGTAACTCAGAAATAGACTGAAATATATATTAGAATTTAGCTTATAATAAAGGTGGCATTTCAAAGCAATGAGGAAAGGATGACTTGTTAAATAAGTAAATGGTACAGAAGTATTTGCAGCATATAAGACAAACAAATTTGTGAATAGGTATGATAAAGGTCCTTATAAGTCATTAAGGAAAATATGAACATATGGTAGGAAATTGGACAAATAGCCTAATGAGCTGTCCACAAAGGAAGTATACCTCTGGTCCTCAAATAATGTCCTTTTTTTTCAAAGTTATTTTCTTATAACATTGATGAAATGCCTTAGGGCTTAACTCTTTTTTTTTAGATTCTTTATTGTTTAAAGTATTACATATGTCTCCTTTTCCCCCCATTGACCTCTCCCCGGCCACCCCCATCCCTCAGCACATGTCCTCACTCCCCTAGTGTCTGTGTCCATTGGTTATGCTTATATGCATGCATACAAGTCCTTTGGTTGATCTCTTACCTCCCCTCTCCTACCCTCCCCTGCCTTCCCTCTGAAGTTTGACGGTATGTTCAATGCTTCTCTATCTCTGGATCTATTTTTGTTCATCAGTTTATGTTGTTCATTATATTCCACAAATGAGTGACATCATGTGATATTTATCTTTCTCCAACTGGCTTAACTCTTATTTATATCAATTAGCCTATGGTAAATGGCTTCATTCTATGTTGTTTCACTTAAAGTCGCAGACCTATTAACGATGTTATGTGAGAACTTATTGTATGTGACCAATAATTTTATGAAAAAAATGTTCAATATTACTAGTAATCAAGGAACTGAAACTTAAGACAACTATGCTAGGCCATTTTCCCACCTGTCAGATTGGCAGCGATGTTTAAGCTATGTGGAGAGAAGGTGAGAGCTCTGGCTGGGAAAGGGGACCCCCAACCTTGCGGGGCGTGGGAGTTGGGATACCCATCTGAAGAGTCATCAGCAGTGTGCAACCACAGCCTTCGATGGTAGGAAGCCATTGGGCAGATGCACCAGTAGTAACTATAATAATGGACAATTTAAAGAAGAGTAGGCGATGGATTGAGTAAACCAAGCCCCATGCACACATACTCATAGTGGAACACTCACCTATAAAACATGGAATGTGTTTCTTGATGTAGCAAGATGCTCTAATGTGAATGAGTGAATAAATAAGGTCACAAAATACTGTGTGCAAAATGATCGCACATCTGCCCTGCACACTCATACACTCACGCACTCACACACACAAACCTGCAAGAATGTCACCCAATTTTAACTGACTCGGGATGCTAGAATTTTTTTAAATTTTAAAATACTCTCCTTTTTATTTAACACTCCCATCTGATTTTTCTATAAAAGCATATGTTGTTTATGCCATTCTTCTAATTTTTTTAAGTAATAGGAATTAAAATTGCTCAATTAAAAAAAAATCAGTCAATTAAGAGCATTTGCTCATTCTGCATATGTTGGTTATATCCACAATCAATCAAAACTACTTATTTTTACTTTTTGTACAGCTGCCCCACTTTGTGTGTTTTCCTGGCTGTGGAGCATTTATATTTTCTTCATTGTACTTAAAGTGCATGTGATGTTATTAATACAGTCTTTCTGTCTAAAGTTGATTCCACCCCCCCTTCCTCTGGGATTGCCACCCTCTCAAGAGTCTCTGCAAGAGTAAGCCATCCTTGCTCTAGACGGTTTGGCTCAGTGGATAGAGCGTTGGCCTGCGAACTGAAAGGTCCCGGGTTCGATTCTGGTCAAGGGCACATGCCCAGGTTGTGGGCTCAATCCCCAGTGGGGGGCTTGCAGGAAGCAGCCGATCCATGATTCTCTCTCATCATGGATGTTTCTCTCTCTCTTTCTCTCCCTCTTCCTTCCTCTCTGAAATCAATAAAGATACATAAAAAAAATAAATAAATAAAAGAGAAAGCCATCCATCAAACAGGGCCACTGCCTCTCTACCCCCGAGTTTCCAGCACAAAGACCTTTGAGTAGCTGCTGTAGGAAGAAGCATCTCGGGCCTGGTGTGAGGGGGAGACGGGTGCAGTTATTATGGTAAGCACAGCCATGGCCACCACAGCTTAATCGACATTTCCAGATACCCCACACCAGAAATCAACGATCAGTTTCGTATTGCCATCTTCTGAGAAACTCTGTCTTAATGCAGCTGATACTTGTTCTCACTACAAATGAAATTTCTCAATAATAGTCCTTTCTTCTGCTCAGTAATGTTGAGGAGTTAACAGCTCCCCCTTGAGGCTGTTGTAGGAGTTGTAGCTGGTGGCGTCGGTGGCAGCCAGTGCCCATCCCTCCCCCTCCAGAGCCTGGCTTCACAAGCCGCTGTCAGTGTCAAGGTAGCTCCTATAACCTTTCAGGAGGGTCTTTTATTTTTCAGAGAGCTTTCCTTTCATTTGGTTTGATAATAATTTTGCTCAGAAACTTAGCACAAGGACCAGGTACATTTGTAGGGCCCAGTGCAAAAATGGAAATGTAGGGCCCCTTGTTAAAAAATGATTAGGCGTTCCAGGCACGCTCTTCCTTCTGGGAGCACACCCGTGCCTTTCCCTTCCCCCTCTTCTTCCTCCACAGGCCTGCATCTCCTAACCTCTAAGGGTCCCATGAGACTTGCAACCTGGGGAGCAGTGGGCAGTGGCAGCTCGTCCTGGGCTCACCCCCTGAACCTGTCCCCAAGTCCCCCCTTTCTGACTGTCTGGAGAGCCAAAGCAGCCCTGCCTACTATTCTCTCTCCTGTTGCTCCTTCTATCCTAAGCCCTTCCTTGTTTCGCTGTCCCCAGCTTTAATAAATGTACTCTCAAAAAAAAAAAGTAAGAGTTCAAAAATGAAACCAAGAGTGGGGCCTTCTAAACTCAGGGCCTTGTGTGACTTCCTGGATAGTTGGTTACAGTGTTATTCATTCCTCCTGCCCCTGATGTCACACGTGGTCTGGGTCAAGGTTGCCTGAAGAGGGTGGCAGGTAATGTGACATGAGGGAAGCAGGTTCTATATCGGGGAGCCCTGCATTCTAGCCCTGAGCCTGGTCTTTCACTTTGGTCCTTGAAGCCTGCGGCCCTTCTGTGAGGGTCTGCTGTCATCTGACCATCCCACATTTATGACGCCTGCTCTTTCCCTTCCACCTGTAGAAATTCATCGAGTTTGAAGATGCCTTGGAACAAGAGAAGAAAGAGCTACAAATCCAGGTGGAACACTATGAGTTTCAGACCCGTCAGCTGGAACTGAAGGCCAAAAACTATGCAGATCAGAGTAAGTAGCAGCCTGAGCTTGAAATTGCATTGTTTCCAGACCTACTCTAGCTGAGCAGGATGTTGAGAGCCTTTGATTAAAGAGAGAGAGAGAGAGAGAGAGAGAGAGAGAGAGAGAGAGAGAGAACCCATTGGTAGCCTTATTTTATTTTCACTGTGATCCCCTCAACCATTATACTGCTATGTATTTCTGTAATCAGACTCTAACATAAATAATTAAGGCCCCTTTGATGACATAGCACTTTTGCATATACTGCAGTCTGACCCTAAATTAACACCCTGTGATCCTACCTGCCCCGTGGATCCTCGATTCTATGTGTGCTGTGTGCTGCAGTCTGTAGGCACTTTAATCTCTTCCAAGGATAACTGTGTTACTCCACTTTGTGCAAATACCCCACTGCTCCTCCAAGTGTGGTCCCCTGGCCAGCAGTGCCAGCATCACCTGGAATATTAGGAGTGCAGACTCCGAGGCCCCACCTGTCAGGTGAGGAATGGCCTCGACACTACAGCCTTGCCTGCACACCACTGAGGAAAGATTGCTGCTTTGTGACCTGAAAATTGGGCCTGATGATGCAGCCCCTGTCATGACAGTTGCTGGGCCGGGTGTGCAGCTGACCGAGGTGCCTGTAGGAACACCCTGCTCCTTGCAGGGAGAGGCAGAGAAAGGGTTTGTGACTGTTTTTGTGGTAAGAACTATTCCTTTAGTTTTCGGAAGTCTTTGTTTAAACTGTACTGTGAAAGTTAAAATGATTGGTGTGATTTCAGTTTCCTGTAGTTAGAGGTTTTGATTATTGAGACCTGCTTTGCTGCTTTACCTAGTTCCCTTGGGTGGCAGGAGCTTTCATTTCTCTGAAAATTTCAGATATAATCGGGAAGAAAAATGGTTGGGTGTGTTGGGTCTATCCCTATCCCAAACCAAGACTTGAAGGCCAGTACGTCATGGTGTGTTGGTGAGTTCTGGACAACCAGCAGGCTGTGGCTACATATATGTGCAAGCATGCTTATATTTGCAAACTGGAAGCCAACCAGAAGGCCCAGTTGAGGCATGCATAGGTAAGCCTTTCTATAGTTACACAGACTCCTTAACAGTCCCTTTACTTAGAATACTTTTCATATGTGAAACCTTTTCAGCTCTTGTTAGAAGGAAAACATGTAAACTCCAAATTACAGGCGGAAGTTGTTCATTTGGTCAGCACCACAAGTGAAGGCCAGAGGAGAGAGGACATGCTTCTGGGTTCCTTCAGCCGGGCAGTAGCCTACACACCTGCCCCAGCAGAGCTTAGCCGAGGTCCTGGGGCTCTGATCCCTAAGTCCTTTTCAGGGGCTTGTGTACCGACAGGCAGGCCCCCTCCCCCAAGGCTGGAGCGGAGGCCAGGGGTCTTCCTCTGGCAGGGATTCTATGTGTGCTCCGTGCTGCAGTCTGTAGGTACTTAGAGCTCTTCCAGGGATAACTAAGTTGTTACTCCGCTTTGTGCAAATACCCCACTGCTCCTCCAAGTGTGGCCCCCTGGCCAGCAGTGTCAGCATCACCTGGAATTTTAGAAGTGTAGACTCTGAGGCCCCACCTGTCAGGTGGAGAATGACCTTGACCCTGTACCCTCCAAGGAGACTGCTAGGAAAGCCACACCAGGAATCATGGAACGAGAGCATACGGATTGAATGAGATGTTGAATAGTGTGTTGGATCAGTTTACAGCAGGCAGCAGGAAGTGGGGCAGGTAGAGAAGCTCACACACGGAGGACTGGGCGGGTGCCGGAAGGACCGCCACATGAGTCCTGGCCCATGACTGTCCCGTGTCCTGTCCCTGGCTCTGCACACCAGCTGTCGCCTGTTGGTGGGAATGCCAGGACAGAGTTGAAGTTTGAACAAAGGACCACAGACAGAAGGTGTTCGAGTCCAGTGGCACACTTGCTCTGTTGCTGAGATGCAGGGGTGCGGTCCCCGCTGCCACTGTAGCTCCCAGTGAGGCCTTGGAGCAGTCAGGTGGCAGAGCATGCAGCCAGAGGGGACCATCCTGCATGTCACATCACGGGGGCTGCCAGTTTAGGGGTGACACAGCTGGCAGCCTGAAGGTGGTATAAGCATGACTTGGTTTTTCTAGCCCTCGGTACATGCGTGTAAGGGACACTTGTGTGTCTGTCATGTGTCTCAGGTGTTCTTTTGCTCTTTGACACATCTTAGAGGTTACTCACTTAGGAATTCTGCCTCTTTCCACAAGCCACTTGCTCACTTTTGGTCTACACTTGACACATCCTGTGAGGTTTGCCTGCACCTTCAGAAGCTGCGATGTAATTTAAGCTTAGGTAGTAACATGCTCTGTGAGTGTTACCGTCCTGTATCTTTCTGTAGCAGAACTGAATAGCCTCACATAACACAGCACATACAATACACACACGTCCCAGACGAGTCAGAATCTGTGTGCTGCCATCCCCAGCAGAGTCCCTCCTGCTCACGCTCCTGAGCTTCAGGTGGCGCGGCCTGCACCCGGCATGGGCTGGTCCTGGAACCCTACACCCACCGCCCAGTAAGTCCAGAGCAGCACGGAGTTGTGAGAATTGGGTTGTGCGGTTCACAAACAACAGTTGTGTTTTCCAGTTTGCCGGTTGGAGGAGCGAGAGTCAGAAATGAAGAAGGAGTACAACGCTTTGCACCAACGACACACAGAGGTAGGTGTCCAGCCATGACCAGCGTCCGCCTCCAGCCCACACAGGCCAGGCACTGTGGCGGCCGCTCACCTTGGCTTGCCTCCTGGGCTTTTCTTTTCCTGGTGTGCTACTGTCAAGCCTGAAAGCTCAGGCTGGTCGGACTCCATTTTCCTGAGTTCTGTCATTATCTCCATCAGAGCACAGCAAGTTGAGAACAGCTTAGAGAGCGGAGTCAGAGAGGCCTTGGTCAGCAGGCATCACTCACGCACCTGTGTCCTTCTCCACAGATGATACAGACCTACGTGGAGCACATCGAGAGGTCCAAGATGCAGCAAGTTGGGGGGAACAGCCAGACTGAGAGCAGCCTGCCCGGGCGGAGGTAGGCAGGGCCGGAGCCTGCAGAGCCCAGTGGCCCCTTATCCCATCCTGTGGACTCAGGAAGAGGGTTGTCTGGTCGGAGTGTGTGGTTAAGCTAAGAATGCGTGCTGAGATTCTCCCAGGCGCCAGAGCAGGGTGAGGGATGTGGGGGGACCTCTGCTGGCTCATGTGGAGTCATGAAGGCCCGGGGGAAATCTTATGCAGTCGATCCTAATACTTGCAGATTCCGTGTTTGTGGATTCGCCTACTCACTAAAACTTACTTGTAGACTCGGTATCAACACTTGCAGTCACTTGCAGACATGCACAGAGCAGTGAAAAGCTTGAATCACCCAACACGCACAGTGCCCGCTCCAGTCAAACAGGGTGTCACTTCCTGCTTGTCTCAGCCTCATGCAGAGATGCCAGAGGATGGAGACATCGGGTGCAGTGTTGTGCAAGGCACTTGGAGTCTGGACCTTGAGTGGGACTTGAAGCCCAGCTCTGGACCTGTTCATGGGACAGCTTTAGGTCACCAAACATGTCTGCACCTCATTTTCTCTTTTTAAAAATAAAGCAAATAGAGTCTACTAGGATGAGTTAGGAATTACGATTCTAATCTACTAGAGGCCTGATGCACAAAATTCGTGCAAGGGGCTCAGCCCCCGCTGCCGCAGCAGCTGCCTCTACCTTGGCCCCCGCCGCCGCAGCTTCATCCAGAAGGACGTCCGGTCTAATTAGCATATTACGCTTTTATTATTATAGATGTGAGCTGTGTATCTGTATATGCACCTACTTCTCTGGGCGTAACGGTTCAGTGTTCACTAATTGAGTGTTCGTGGTGACTTTATAAAACAGATCCACTGAGGATCATGAGAATCGACTGTATGTGGGTGGGGAAGGGGTGGCGGGGACACTTCAGTGACTGCCAGGCGGAGCCATACTCCTGCTGCTGGGCAGAGCAGCGCCAATGCCAGCAGACTCAAGAGGCCCTGGCTTGTCTGAGCTTAGGAGCTCAGTGCTGGTTCCTTAGGGGAGTGGGGAGAGACCTGCAGAGGCCCGGCTCCTTCTCTGTCTTCTGTTCCCTGTGGTCAGATAAAACCAGACCACAGCCCCCCAGGAGCAGATTGTCAGAGATCTCTAGGGTGTTGCCAGCTTGAGGGAGTTGGCCCATGAGAGACCAGAGTTGTTGACCTGGGAGGAGGAGGTTGGTACCATTGTTCCAAGTCTCCAACAGGCAGGAGGATGGGCCGAGGTGGGAATCCCAGGCCCCACAAATTGTGCTCAGCCATTGGTCCATTTCCAGCCGTGGCCCCTTGTTCCTGCAGGCAAAAGTCTGCAGCCCTAGTCAGGTCACATATAGGCCTTGTTGGCTACGGAAGTTTTTTTGTCCTGCCTCCACCAAGGATTACGTCTGTAAACAAGTAGACTCAGGTCCTTCCTCTGTGGGCGTCCTCAGTTACTCTCTGGGTCATTGTGGGCACAGCTATTGTGTTTCTGTACTGGAGTCTTCAGATGTGAAAACAGAAGTATGTAGTATGTGTGAGCCTCGTGGGGCCTGGGAAGGGTGGCCGTCGAGGGGTGCCCAGCCTGGTGCGAGACAGTTGTGCAGGGCAGTCTGAGCTGGGGCATCTCCAGTGCGCACTGGGCACCTGGCCAGCCCCGAGCTGCAGCATTCTGGAGCCTTGAGGCCATTTCCCCACCAGCTTTCTGCAAGGCAGGAGCCACGGAGGTGTGACCTCTGAACTCAGGACTTAGAGGCCATGAGCATCTACAGTCCTCAGTCACAGTGGGCAGCACTCTGGGCCCCAGGGTCACTACAGAAATAGATATTCTTGGAACCTTGGGATGGTGTAGGCTCAGCCTAAAGCAGAAGCTGCCCATGCTCCACAGCTGGGCCCTGAGGTCCCAGCCATCATCGGGGCCAGATCTGACCTCTCGTGCCTCCTCTGCATGGAAGAGGTGCCGTGGTTGCAGGGTGGCTGTGCTTTCTGTGGAAGTCTCCATGTGGTGGAGGCAGGACCTTGTCTGGGACCTGCTATCAGTGTGTCGTGTGGCCCATGCCCTGAGCAGAGTCTGACGAGTGTGGCTCTGACCCTCCAGTTTCCTTGCTTCTCAGAGTTATGGGAAGTCAGCAGCCCCCTCCCTAGAGAAGCCCCAGCCCCGTGGCGGGCACTGTCCTTTTGGACATGCATGGGTGGCTCGCAGCGTCCCCTCTGAAGGCCCTCAGCAGCTCTTGAAGGCTGTGTTGGAGCTCCTCCCCCCAGGTAATTAGAACAGCTGGTCATAGAAACCCCTCAACCTGTTTCATACGGCGGGTCTTTGGGTCTCTTCTGTCCACGTGGCCAGTTCAGATCCTGCTGCCGGGCCATGGCTGCTTGTAACTCTGGGCGAGCGGGGCCCTTGGAGCCCAGAGTAGAGAGCAACGCCTGTGGGGTTAGTTCACGGCAGGGGCTTTCTCCACGCCTCGCTGGGCCTACGGGCGCCCCTTCATTTGTAAAACAGACCCACTGGCTGTCCTGGAGAGGTTGAGGCTCTGGCCCAGATTGCTGCACGCCTTGTCTCGATCTGATCCGCCAGAGGGGATCGCTGGGGCCCAGGTGTGCCCATTGATGGCTGTCACCTCCAGCCCTCGGCGCTCTCTGTTAATAAACTTTCCCGAGCCAGAGTTGCCACCATGGCAGAGAGATGCCTGCCACAGCAAGCAGGGGCCTGGGGCTGCCAGCCGCAGTCCTGCTGAGGTCCCTTGGCTGCGGAGAAGGGCGTGCTCCTATGGGGGAGCAGGAAGCAGGGGGGTGGGGCCGTGCATTGGGGCGCCCCCGTTGCCCTGCCAGCCAGGTGGAGGCATTTAGCTTCATCACCAGCCTGCGGTTGGTTGTCCCGGGGTTGCTGCAACAGTTGTAGGGGCTCCCGCCTTCCCTGCAGCCACTTCTCCGTGGCCCAGACACTTGCTGGGAGCCAGATGTTCTGAGGGACATCATGTGTGTCTGACTTTGCCCCTGGACCTGTTTCCAGGTGAACAGACCTGGATGGCAGCCACCGCCTCGTGTTCTTAGAAAGAGCAACGGTGGCCATAGAGGAGGCCTGAGCCTCTGTCCCAGTGCTGGCTGCTGGCCTTTGTAGGGCTCAGGGTCAGACACCCTTTGTGACTGTGCTGCTGCATTGATGGGTTAAGGGAAGGCCCTGCCTGTCGCCCTGGACCCCTCTTCTCTGGGGTGTAGCCTCTCCTGCTACAACTCGGGATCTTTTGGGGACACACGTGTGTGTCCACCCAGGTTCTTCATTCAGACTCTCCAGCTCCCACCATGAGGGCTCATCCTTAGTGCGGGGGGCCTCTGGTCACCCCTGTCTCCAGGCAGGCGTTTTCCTTCACTCCTGGCTTGGTTTCCTGGATTGTGTGTCTTTAGAACAAAACCCAGTGTGTGCTTGAAACACCTGGTTCGGTCCATGGACGTAGGCATGTGTGGCTGCGTGCTCCGTCCCTGCATGCTGAGTACACACGTGTGCTAAGCCATCTGGAGAGGACACGTGCCCACCGCCCTGTGCTGACTACATGTGTGACCTGCTGCACAGGCCTCGTTTGGGGCCTTTATCCACGCTGAGGGTCATGTGTCTGTGTGTCACGTGTCTGTTGCATGTAGATATGTGCGTGTTTTGCATCTGTCTCTGGAGCGTGGAGTGGGTGCCTGTGTCATCGCATACGTACTCTGTGTGAGCAGATGTGCGACTGGAGCTCCCCGATGTTCTAACGCTGTCTTCTTGTCTTGCTCTCTGTGCTGTCACTGCTGTCTGCTGGCCTGTGTCTGTCGCTGTCCCACAGTCCTCGTCAGTCGTGGAGGAAAAGGTAAAGCCTGTGCAGTGTTCACGCTGTCGTGCCAGGCGCTTGGGGCCTTTGGGGTCGGGAGAGTTTGTAATTAAGACGCTGGTGGTTCTTAGTTATAAGCACAGGAGGTTCGTGGGTCCCCTCGACACTTGCTGCAGCACTTTACAGACCCCAGCCTCCTGACGGGGCGTTTATAGGGCCACGACACTGAGGAGGCAGCTGGTTGGCCCACGGTCCTCGAGAAGCCCCAGAGTAGATACTGGCACCGGGACTCCCCTCAGCAAACATCCACCCATCCACAGACGGGGCTGTGCATCCAAAGCCCAGGGCTGGCATTGCCGTGGTAGGTAGTGGGTGGGGTGGAGACCCTGGGCTCTGGTGTCAGAGCCCTGGGCCCAGAGCCAGGGGCGTGACTATGACCCCACAGATAGCGTGACCCCCTTGGGCTAAAGCCTCTGAAGTGGACAAGCATAGGCATCCCGAGGGCGCTGCAGGGATGTAATGAGAGGACACACTGGCCAAGCTTCAGATAGGGCTCTGGCCTCAGTCAGCAGTGCTGCAAGTGCTAACCTGGCTCAGAGCCATTTGCGATTCTGTGGGGAACAGCAAGGAGATGATCAGACAGGATTCCTGGTGATGATTTCTGTCGGGGGAGAGTGGCTGTTGTCTCTGGATATAGTGTGTGTCTGCACACAGAGCTGTGGAAGCAGGTGATGGACAAGTGTCCCCCGTCCTTTAAAGCAAGATGCTCACACTCTGTCCCTGCTGTCACCCTGTAGCATCTGGTGACAGCCAGGGTCGAACTTGTCTGGGGCCAAAGGACCCGTTGTGTACATTTCACCCAAGGTCAGAGCCAGCAGGAGAGGGGCCCCAAGAAGGAAAAGTGGGCAAAGGACAGGCTGGGAGCCCCTGAGGGAGCAGATGGGAGTTGCAGCCCATCCTCACCTGGCCCCGCCCCTCCAGGGCTGTGCTGAGCATGTGGCCAAGGCTGCCGTCCCAGGTGCCTCAGGCCTGCGGGCTGTGTCAGAGCCAGAGTGAGGGCTGAGCTGTGGGCCTCTGAGATCTTGATGGATCTGCAGACTCAAACCTTCCCAACGTAACGTCTTCCTTAGGATCTGAGTTTTTCAACTTTTAAGTGACATGTCTGAGAAAGCCTCCTCTGTCACAGGTGATGAGGGCTGTGTGCAGTACCTCCTGAGAGGCCTGGGCCCTGAGCGTGCCCCTCTGCATGACTCCCACAGGCACCGATGGCCCAGCCCCTTGGGAGCACACTGCTCCTCTGGTTCTGTCCCTGCCCCCGTGTACTGCCAGGTCCCAGCAGGTCCAGGGAGCCTGCTCTGCAGGAAGCAGCATCTTCCTGAACAGGACAGGAGCCAGGCACGGAGGGGACAAAGCAGAACGCGCCTCACCAGCTCTGTGTTTCTCCCTGCATGCGGGCCCAGCCAGAGAGACCCCTGCCCAGACTTGGACTTCATGAGGCCGTCTCCCCGGCCATAGTCAGTTCTGGTCAACGGGGCTGCTCTGCTCCCCTCTTCACTTGCATCCACCAGGCACCACGAGGAAGCCGTCTCTCTCCAGAACAGTCCAGCCTCTGACCCAGCTCCTTGGACCCCTTAGGAAGCCCCCCACCACCCCTCCAGCCTCCGTCTCTGGGAATTGAGCTCTGAGCATGAGAGGCTGTGGTTTGAGGGACTGCAATTCTTGGCCTAAACAGCTCTGAGCAGCGTGGGCTCTGTGGATGACCGTCCCTGGGTGCAGTGTGTCTGAACTGGGGCAGAGTGGGAGCTGGCCTTGTCTCCACTACCTGGTGCCTGACTTGGAGCTCCCATGGAAGAGGGTTTCTGCCCTCACTGGTTCTAAGGCCCACGTAGCGTCTTCTCACAGACAAGCCCATGTCTGTGAGAAGGTGGCTTTGAGCTTCACTCTACAAGTCCAGGCTACCAGACATCCCCTTTCCTAGTGTAGCTTTGAAAACCCCTCTCTGGTGCCAGTGCTCCATGACAGCGGGGACAAGGCACCGAGCCAGAGAAAGGTGCCCAGGGGACTGCGAGGGGTGACCCAGCAGAAGGCAGGCTCTCTTACTCTGTACTTTGTTCAAGCACTTTTCCCAGTGAGTTCTCATGAAAGGACAAAGGAGTGGGGGAGGGGCCAAATAACAGGGAACAGGCAGCAAGAGTTGATTTTTTTCTAACTGGCGCCATGATGTGAGTCTGGCCTCCACATAAGGAGACCATCATTGTAACAGTTGCCACTCCCAGGAACCGTCAGTGCTGGCCATGATGCTGGAGGGCCCTTCGCTGGTACTGCTGTGGGGTGTCTTAGTATACATAGCAGATGTCTAAAATCAAAAGAACTAAACATAAGTCACAGTGGACAGGAAAGTATTCTGTGGGATCACAGTGAAGCAGAGATTCCCCTGAATGTGCAAATACCTGGATTAAAGAGTGGCTGTGGGTAGGAGGGGCAGGAAGTGTGATGGGCTTCCCAGAAGACCACGCCCTGCCCACCGCGGGCCTCTCCCTGAGCCAGGCAAGGGGTGTCATGCAGAACCGCTCTGTGCAGAATAGGCATCTGCATGTGCAGAGTGGTCAGTTCTCACTTCATGAGCCACCATCTGACCGTCCACTTCCTGTCCTCCCTCACATTTCAGCAGGAAGGAGCGCCCCACCTCTCTGAATGTCTTCCCCCTGACCGACGGCATGGTACGTGCACAGATGGGGGGCAAGCTCGTGCCTTCGGGGGACCACTGGCACCTGAGTGACCTCGGCCAGCTGCAGTTCAGCTCCACCTACCAGGTTTTGTAGCCGTGCTGTGGAGTAAAGGTCTTCTCCCTGTCGCCCCATGTCCATTCAGGCGTCCAGTCTTTGCATACAACCCTTTGCAGCTTTTCCTGGGTTAGTGGGACCCCTCCCTCAGGTGTGACAACAGTGAAGAAACTGGACCAGCTCAGAAGGGCATGGTCTTGTATTGGCACCTACTAGTCCAGGCCAACCCCCTCTGCAGTTACGGTGGCCCATCTATTAGGACTGAGCTTGGCGGCCGTCCCCCAAACACACCCCAAAGTACCCGTCTGTGGCCAGCCCTGCTGCCAGCCCAGAGTGCACTGAGGTTTGCACAGCAACCAGGAGAGTCACAGGCAGGAGGCAGCTTCTCTTCTCTGGGCTGTGCTCACCCCCTGCACATGCCAATGGCTTCCGGCTCTCTGAGTTTGAGAAGCCGACATCCTGGGTGTGCACAGCTAACCAGGGAATGCACCCTGGAATGGGGGGCCTTGAGAAAACCGAGGGCAGGAACTTCCCATGGCCCATCACTCGTTCAGAGCCCCTGGTCACTTGCAGCCCGTTTAGTCTGAGCTCAGCCTGTCTGGCGGAGGCAGGCTGTGGCAGGACAGGACATTGACCCCCTTGCCAGGTAAGGATGCCACCCTCGGGTGGAGGGGTGACCCTGGGGCCGGTGAACTTCCTGCAGAGGCTATCGGGAGACTCCTGCAGGAGGCAACGGGCTTCGGCATCTGGGCAGGGTTGGGGTGTGGACATGGGGCCCAGATGTCCTGGAAGTTTCCTTCCTGCTGTAGCTCCTTGCTGACTGTGCTCGCCTCTGGGTGCCTGGCTTGCCTGCAGGAGGCAGCTTCAAGCTGTGACTCCACTGGCTTCTACTTTTGCTTCAGGGAGTGAGCATGTCTCTGTGACATTTGACCCAAGCGCTCACCTGCCAGTTGTGGGCTATCCTACCAGTGGGTGGGGGCTGTGGGGTCCCAGCTATCCCCACCATTCAGGCCAGACTTGGCCATGTAAGCCAACTGCTCCCACTCTCAGACAAAAACTGAGCTTGCTGCTGGGGCTTCCCTGGGAGCTCAGAAACCACGGGCCTCAGAAACCTCTGGGGCCCTCACACTCCAGCCTCCTGGGCCTGTTTCTCCTGCCGCGTCTGAGCCCGCTTTTTTCTCATGACACCTGTTCTCTCTCCTCCTATGCTGTCTGACACAGTCTTTCTCTTAATAAATCACAGTGTTTTATGTTTTAGTTCTTAGGTGTGTTTTATTTTATTTTTAATTTTTTCAAACAATTATTTAAGTTCTTTTAATTTCATGTTCTAGGTTTTAAGGTTTTTCTAATTTCTTCATTTTGTTGTTGTTGTTGTTTTGTTTATTTGTTTTTATGTACTGTATTTTCAGTGTTTTAACCAAACAATTGTGGCTACTCATGGTGAGGAAAGACCGCTAAGAGTGTGGGTCTTTGCATTTGGAGGTCACTGCTACACGTTGATGTTTAGGAGGTTGAGAGGTTTGCCTTTAGGTAAGTGGTGGCCAGGGGGAGTGTCCCGTGGGTAAGTGGTGGACCATAGGGTAACGGAGAGCTAAGGGCGCTTGGGGGAGTCCTGGTTTGTCGCAGAATTTCCCACCGTGATTACCAGGGTCAAGGAGACCCACAGAAAAACCACAGACACAAGTTTGAGAGTCGCAGGTAGGCTGGGAAACATGGCCGATGCGGAAGGTGGCTGGAAGGTGTGGTTCTGTGAGAGGGGCCTCCTGCACCTGACCTCCCTGGTCTTCCTGGAATTCCCGCACCTGGTCTGCACCCTCTCGCTAGTGCTAGCACAGGACCTGGTGGCAGCAGAGCGCCCCTCCCCATAGGACGCCAGTGCCCCTGACGTGTAGAGGACAGCACCCGGGGAGCCATCACAGGAGCTTTCAGTGTGTGTCAGTGCTGTGAAAGGAAAGGAGTTTTCCTTCTCAGTTGGACCCTAAACTGTAGAACCCGAATCCTTTTTGAAATGTATTAAAAGAGGTGCATCTAAGGAGGGTGGGACAAGCCCTCAAGTAGGGCTTCTCACCTCTGCATCTCGACTAGCAGGGCTGTGGGGCTGTCCTGAGCTCTGTGGGATGTGGAGGGGCACCCCCAGACTCCACCCACTCCATGCAAGAGCACTTAACCCCCTCAAGTGTCTCCAGATGTCACAGGCGTCCCCTGGGACATGGCCTCCCAGGTCAGAAAACCCTGCCTAGAGGAGGATGTGGAACTGTGATTCCTGGTAGAGAAGTCTCTGGGGCCTGTTAGATGAAGCTGGAAATTGCTGTCCCAGGGAGAGGCAGTGTCCTGCCTGGGCCTGGCTGGAATAGATAGATCTCAGAAGTCTCCAACCAGCTCTGGCTCCTGGTCGCAGGCAGTGTAGGTGGGTCCCAGCATTCATCCAGCTTTCTGGAGCGGGCGGGACACCCCCTCATCAGCCCCTCCCCGGTTAAGAAGTTCCCTTGGAAGTGTGCCCTCTGGAGAAACCGTGTGCCCTGGCACCGTGAGCCGCCTCTCAGCCGCACCCCCACCCCAGGAGCTTCAGCCCTCCTGAGACCATGCCCTTCTCGGCACCATGAAAGGGGACGGGCCGAGGGGAACTGCTGTCCGCAGGCTGCAGAGAGGCTCTGGGCACCTGCTCGGGTGCCTCGGTTATCGATAGACGAGGGGGGGGCTATTTTTATTGCGATTGTCCAATGGTTCCATGAGGGAAGGCTGCAGGAGAAGAAGTGTGTGTTCCACATCCTATACTGATTCAAGTGGAATGTGTTCTCTCCAAGAAAACCTTAAGGTTAACAGTCGATTGCAGATTTTAATTACCTGGTCTTTTTCACTCCTGGGACATTTTGGGGGTGTCCCATTCTGTGGAAATGGACTTTCAGTTTGTACTTGCGTAGATGTCTGGAGTAGACTGTGGTCCCTTTGAGCTGTGGAGGTTGAGCATTGCATATCCCCTGCTGTGTCTCTTTGGGAGGCCATGACAGGCAGAATTGGGGAGGTGCGCACCCCTTCACAGCTCCTGACTAGCCAGGGTGGGAAGCAGGATACAGGAGTGGGTGGGACAGCCAGCCAGTGCCAAGCAGCAGAGTGAGAATTGGGTCAGAAGGCCTCCTCCCTGGCCCCGTTAGAGCCCTCCGCCCACCCTGGGCGGCAACTTGTTTCTGACCACCCACTGGCTGCAAAGGGTTGCCTGCCATATCTGTGTAGCTCCATGTCCATCACACGCGGCATCATCGGGGAGTGTGCAAGCTGAAAGCCCCCATTTAAACAGTTTACATAAGGTGGTGGCTGCCTCCTGAAAGCCAGAGGCAGTGGCTAGATGAGCCATGTGACTAGGTCACGAGGAATCGGCCCGACGGGAGAGCAGGGGTCCACCTGTCCCAGTTCGGATGCTGTTTCATTATGGTCAAGTGGCAAAGAAGCTGAGCGAGGGGCCTCATCCAGAGCCCCGGGGTGGGGGGGGGTGCACAACGAGCTCCCCCTCTTCCTGTGTTTGGCCCTAGTGTCCCCAGGACGAGATGTCCGAGTCCGGCCAGTCCTCAGTGGCTGCCACGCCCAGCACCACAGGCACCAAGTCCAACACGCCCACGTCCTCCGTGCCCTCGGCCGCCGTCACCCCCCTCAGCGAGAGCCTGCAGCCCCTGGGGGATTACGGCACCGGCACCAAGAGCAGCAAGCGGGCTCGGGAGAAGCGCAACAGCCGCCACATGGAGGTCCAGGTCACGCAGGAGATGCGGAACGTCAGCATAGGTACCGCGCCTACCAGGCACTCCCTGGGCGGTGCAGCCACCATCCACTTGCCACCTGCTCTCCTGCCCTCCCCACCCTCATCCGTCCAGGAAGATTTCTCTCCTTCCTACATATTGTCATTTTGGAAGATGTCTTAGTCCACTCGGATCGCCATAATAAACACCACAAACTGGGCACGCTAACCACAGGCATTTATTTCTCTCAGTTCCGGAGGCCAGAAGTCAGAGATCAGGGTGTGGGCAGGGCCGATTTCTCCTGAGGCCATCTCCCTGTGTGTGTACATGGTCCTCCCTCTGTGTGTCTTCATCCTAATCCCCTCTTTTTAGAAGAACATAGTCAGATGGGAGCAGGGCCCACCCTAATGGCCCCATCTTACCTTGATCAACTCTTTAAACACAGTCACTTTCTGAGGTCCTGGGGGCTAGGGCTTCAATGTGTGAATTTGGGGGATACAACTCAACTCAGCTTCTAACAACAGACCACCACCATCCAGCAGATGCGTCTAGGGAAAAGGGGGAGAAAAATTGGGACGGTGTCCTGTTCAGAGGAGATCATGAGAAGGAGGCACAGTTCTGGGGGACAGCCCCACCCGCCACCAGCCTGGGAAAAACCCTTTCCTGAGGGTGTCTCCAGGGTAGTCTAGCAGGGGGCTCTAGACCTGGGGCCAGAGGACGACCGTGAGTAATGCAGGGAACTTCAGGCACCCTCCTGACCCCTGTCCCCCTCTGTTCCCCAGGCATGGGCAGCAGTGACGAGTGGTCTGATGTTCCAGACATTATCGACTCCACCCCAGAGCTGGAGCCCCGCCTCGATCGCACTGGCAACAGGTACTCACTGGGCCCAGGGCCGGGTCCTCATCAGCTCAGCATTCACCTCAGGAGTCGCTGCCCTTGCTGAGGGGCCCCCATAGCCTCTCACAGTGGGAGGAGGTCGGGCTGACCGCTGCCCCCTACCACGCCTGCACCTGCACCAGCAGTGTTGGCTTTGAGTGCCTGTGTAGGGTGTCACCTTGGCCCATGGATGTTGCCCACTCACTCTGCCATTCCCCGCTGCGTGTCCTCACAGCCCGACCCAGGGGATTGTCAACAAGGCTTTTGGCATCAACACTGACTCCCTGTACCACGAGCTGTCGACCGCGGGGTCCGAGGTCATCGGGGACGTGGACGAAGGGGCCGACCTGCTAGGTAAACACAAGCTGTCTCGTGACCCTAGGGCCCTGGGCTGTTGTTGGTTTCATTTGTGATGAAAGCCAAGTCTCTGTCAGCTGTGAGCTAGAACTTCTTCCTACAATTTTATTCACATATAATTCACACACCATAAAACTCAGCCCCTTACAGAATACTCAGAGTTGTGCCTCTACCTAGTTTTAGAACAGTTCTCACCCAGGAAGACACCCATGCTAATTAGCACCAGGCTGGAGCACCGCCCCTGCCCACAGGCAGTCCGCTCCCCAGGAGTGTGTGAAGGGCAGGCTGTTGCCAGCTCCTCCATCCAAAAGGAAAATGCCAGGCGGGTCAGTGTGCCTCTGCGCCCTCAGCACCTTGGTGTCCACCAGAGCTCCCTGCGCCCGGGTCTGATGTGGGTGCAGAGCTGGCTGCTTGATACAGACTGGCTCCTGGTCCTCCCTCCGTCCCAGGGTGGCCATCAGGCATGTAGAGCACCTGGGTTTTGCCAGGCAGCTGCTGGTACCCAAGGACTGCCCACATGCTTCGAACGAAGCCAGTCAGGCAGGAAGTCAGTGTCGCCTCGGGAGTCTCAGTGGGGTTCAAACCTCCTGCCCCTGACCGTGTGTTTGTGTGCTCCCCACCCCAACCCCTGAAGACCCCTAACCCCAACTGTCTGTCCAGAGCCCGAGTCTTGAGAAGCAGCCCAGTCCCCCAAGCCAGGCTGTGGGAAGAGTTCCAGGACCTCAGGGACTGCAGCTCAGTGCTTCCTCCCCACTGAGCCCCCTGGCAGGGTGGGCTTCGGGGCGGAGTGTGGCTGTGTTTCCAGGGAGCAGTGGTTCTGTGGGTCCTCTCCCCACACCCAGCTCCCCTGAAGTGGCTCACAGGGAAAGGGCTGCTCTGTCCCCACTGCTCGGGGGAGCAGCATCTGCAACCGGGGCAGCCGCCTCAACGGTGCACATGGCACGTCGGGGTGGAAACTGCTCTCCTCCCCCAGTCTTCGAGGGCTGCCTTCCGCGTCGTGATCTGTAGTTCGCTCTCTGCTCACATTGAAGGGCTTTTACTGATGAACACTGACACCCCGGATCGGGTCTGGGCTCCCATGCTGGGCACTTCGTGTGGTCAGCACGGTCCCCAGGGTCATGGCAGCCTTCCGGCTGCACTGGTTGGCAGGCCTGGGCCTGCGTGAAAGAGTCCCGTTGGTATTTTCAGTCTAGCAGGTTGTCACTTTCTTCGTCTTGGGGTAGCCTCTTGGTTGTTTTCATACGTTGATTGTCTTGGGGTAGGGAACACCTGTGAGCATAATTAATTGGGGTGTCAGCCAGCACCTCCTGTGTCTGAAATGGTAGTTTTTTCAGCTAATTTTTAAATTGTGGTAAAATACACATGACATTTATCATCTTGTGCATTTTTGAGTGTATATTGTAAATTATGTTCTTACTCAGTGGTGAAAGACTGAAATCTTTTCGTCTAAGATTAGGAACAGTATGTCCACTTTTGTCAATATGTACTTTTAATGGAATTTTTATCATAAGCATTGTAAAAATATATATTTATAAATATACAAAAGCTATTAATATTCAGAAAAATCTAATTAGGGGCAATCACTAGTAGTATTTTGATGTCCTTCCACTCTTCTTTACATAGTTCAGATAATGACATATATATTCTATTTTTAGGCATTTTTTAATTTTGGGGAAATGATGCATGTATATTATAATAGTCAGATAATATTAGAAATTACTGAGAAGAGAGTGAAAACCAAAGGACAACCCTCCCTCCCGCCTCCCCCCGCAATGCCGTGATGAGTGTTTTCATGTCTTGGTGACACTCTTCCAGGCACCGTAGATCACACGGGGCGTGCATGGTTGGCTCATGTCTCCTTTTCTTTGTGGATGACGTTGCCATTTCCCTGAGCTTCTAATGCTCTACACCAGCGGTTCTCAACCTGTGGGTCGCGACCCCTTTGGCGGTCGAACGACCCTTTCACAGGGGTCGCCTAAGACCATCCTGCAGATCAGATATTTACATTACGATTCATAACAGTAGCAACATTACAGTTATGAAGTAGCAATGAAAATAATTTTATGGTTGGGTCACAACATGAGGAACTGTATTTAAAGGGCCAGAAGGTTGAGAACCACTGCTTTACACGTTTTCACTCTTTCCTGGTGTGACTGTAAGTTACCCAGGCAGTTCTCTCTGGGTTCTGAGTTTTGCTGTCTGAACACTGCTGTCATGGACGCCTGTGGGTGCGCATCATTGCCCACATCTCTGAGGTTTTTTTAACTCAGATTTTTAGACGTGGGAACCCCAAGGTGGAGGGTGTGACTCTTGAGGACTGGCTACACGTTGCTTTCCCAGAGGCTGCCTCCCTTGCTTTGTACTCACACCCGTAGGGGCAGGGCTGGCTGTCACTACAGGCAGGTGTACCGTGGGAAGGCCACATGTCAGCGTTAGAAGGCACAGGAGTCAAGGCTGTTACCTCGTCACGCACACTGAGTCCCTGAGTAGCACCTTCTGCCCGGCCAACCTCGCAGGCTACAACCCTACAGGCCGGCGAGGGAGGCCCTGGAGAGCACGCCTGTGTGCTGAGAACTGGCACAGCAGATCAGGATGCTCTCTTGAGCTCAGCAGATCAGGATGCTCTCTTGAGCTTTTGGGAATTTGATAAATACATAAAAGCCTCCTCCCCAGAAAAGCAAGGAAGGGGTGGGAAATAGAATGTAGGGAGGTGGAGCAGGGTCCCACCGCACCTGTACCTATCTCCAGTAGCACCCGCATTTTATGTGCACAGCCACCATTAGTCCATCATACCGCTCGTATCCTCACTTTATAGATGAAGAAATGGAGGTTAAGGAGGGTGAGATAAAAGGACAGAGCCAAGACTCGAACCCAGGTCCAACCCAGAATGAAAGCCCTGACTCTGCCCAACCACTATGCTTTTTTAAAAAGAGCTTTATTGAGATGGAGTTTCACTCCATACCATTCACCCACTTAGAGCGTATCCAGTGGATGTGAGCATGTCAGAGCTGGACAGTCATCAGCACATAACTTGAGAACATTTCGCCCTCTAAGGGGAAACCTGTTAGCAGTCACTCCCCGCCCCTCCCCAGCCTGCAGCACTCACTCTTCTACTTCCTGGCGATACTTTTGTCTCTTTTGGACGTTTCCTATCAGTTGGTCTTTCCTGTCTGGCTGGTGCCGTTGAGGTTCACCCAGGCTGGAGTAGATTTCAGAACTTCATTCCTTTTTATAGCTGTGTAGTGGTCAGTTGTCTGGATGGATCACACTTCCACTGATGGACGTTCAGGTCATTCCCACTTTTGCCTGTTGTCTCTAGTGCTCCTCCTACACTTCTGGCCCCTCACGTGATTCTGTAGGAGTCATTGCCCGTGACCCTTGCCCGTGACCCTGGGTGGCCTGCCTGTCCGTCTGTCTGCAGCCCCGGCAGCAGAGCTCTCCTCTCTGGTGGGCCTCTTCACGTGACCGTTCCCTCCCTCCCCTCTCGGAGCCCTAGGGGCTGTCGGATGCTCGGAGCCCTATGTGGCCACGTCCTGTGGTCGTCATTGACTCCCGATTTCGGCGGCATCACTCAAAATGTCACTTTCGTACAAAATCTCCATAAACAGTGATGGGAGGAAAAAATGATGAACTAGAAACTGCACATCAGTGAATTTTACCGGGAGGCCACCTTAACTGAATCAGTAATTTAAAATGGGGTTGCCTGGCCAGTGTGGTTCTGTGGTTGAGCGTCGACCTATGAAACAGGAGGTCATGGTTCGATTCCAGGTCAGGGCATATGCCCAGGTTGTGGGCTCGATCCCCAGTGTGTGGGGCATTTTCCAGTGGCGCGTGTGCAGGGGCCACCGATCAATGATTCTCATCATTGATGTTTCTATCTCTCTCCCTCTCCCTTCCTCTCTAAAATCAATACAAAAAATTTTTTTTTAAAAAATGGGGTCATTGCCGAAACCGGTTTGGCTCAGTCCCAGGAACCGTAATGATGTCTGAGGAATCTCCTGGGGTCGGTCCCAGCACAGGGAGTTCGGTCTGATCTTTTCAGGAGAAGGTCTAATCAGTGCAGCTGATGGGTCTTTGTTCTGAGGACTGGAAACCAGCACCCTTTTCTCATGGACAGAGTCCCTTCCTCTCTGTGAAAAATCAATAAAATATATTAAAAAAAAATAAAAAAAAATAAAAAATGGGGTCATTAATTCTCAGTCAGATGTAGTAGGTCCCAGGAACCGTAATGATGTCTGAGGAATCTCCTGGGGTCGGTCCCAGCACAGGGAGTTCGGTCTGATCTTTTCAGGAGAAGGTCTAATCAGTGCAGCTGATGGGTCTTTGTTCTGAGGACTGGAAACCAGCACCCTTTTCTCATGGACAGAGTGTGAGATGCTGTGCACTCAGCCTTCCCCTGTGATGCTTTATTTTTGGCTGGATGGTGGTTCTTTTGGGCATCACCTAGTTCTGGTTGAAATGGGCCCCTGCTCTTGGGGGTGATAGACCTTTTGGTGCCTTTCCAGAGCCTTGAGCACAATGAGCGTGGGAAAATCAGGCAGCCTTGAGTAGGAGAGGGTGGAGTGCTGTTGTGACGTTGGGTGGAGCACTGACTCAGGGCGGCCTGCTGTGTCTAACAGGGCGGCCCCATCACTTGAGTGTGGCTCAGCACAGTAATTGTCAGTGACCGGGGTTTTGGTCCCCCCTCACTGTATTTCTGAGGATACCTGTTGCAGGAGTGAGCGCCTGACCCTAGGTTTCCTTTGTGGCTGCTAATCGGGGAAGAGACTGGGACAGTGGGTAGTTCTGTCAGTCTTGGTTTTGTGACTTTTTTTTTTAATTTCAGAGAGGAAGGGAGAGGGGAGAGAGATAGAAACATCAATGATGAGAGAGAATCAATGATCGGCTGCCTCCTGCACACTCCACACTGGGGATTGAGCCCACAACCTGGGCATGTGCCCTGACCGGGAATTGAACCATGATCTCCTAGTTCATAGGTCAACACTCAACCACTGAGCCACACCGGCCTGGCTTGTGACAGTTTTCACAGTGGAAAGATCTTGTCATTTCAGAAACACATTAATGCTCTAAGCCAGCGGTTGGTTCTCAACCTGTGGGTTCTCAACCTGGGGGTCGAATGACCCTTTCACAGGGGTCGCCTAAGACCATCGGAAAACACATATATAATTACATATTGTTTTTGTGATTAATCACTATGCTTTAATTATGTTCAATTTGTAACAATGAAATTGGGGGTCACTACAACATGAGGAACTGTATTAAAGGGTCGCGGCATTAGGAAGGTTGAGAACCACTGATCTAAGCAATAAGATAGAGATGATTCTTAAGGCAGTTGGCATAGTTGATGACAGCATCCCCAAACTCTCAGTGCCTGGATTGGCTCTTTCATGCCTCTATCACCATTTGGACTGTGGATTCCTGTAGCAAAGAAGGAAGGGGTACACATATGTTATTACATTTCATTGAATCTACACCACCACCAATCATATACTATTATTTTAGAAATCTCCCAGAAAGAAAACAATTGCTGCAAATTAAACTATAACATGCCATTGATTATAAACCCATTTATAATTTCAGAAGTGTTAAGGTATGAAAATATGCAGTATAGAATTGACATAACTGGGGAGTAAGGGAATTAATACTCCATTTAGCAGGTGCCAGGTGCTCTATCAGGGACTTTCACAACAAGCCTACGCTAAGGAGATTCTGTCTCCATTTCACAAATGAGGAAACAAAAACTCAGAGTCTAAATAACCCGCCCTGCATCACTTCGAGTCTGCCTTTTGTTCCCCTCTGCCTCACTAGGGTCCAGCAGTAGGTCCCCACTACTTTGTAATGAGACCTAGAAAATGTCTATAGCCCTGGCTGGTGTGGCTAGGTTGGACCGTCATCCCATGCACTGAATAGTTGCTGGTTTGATTTCCTGTCAGGGCACATACCTAGGTTGCAGGTTCAATCCCCAGTTGGGCATGTACAGGAGGCAGCCAGTTGATGTTTTTCTCTCACATCCATTTTTCTCTCTCTATCTCTCTTCCCTTCTCTCTAAAATCAGAAAAACATATCCTTAGGTGAGGATTAAAAAAAGTAAAATGACTATAAATAACCATGAGAAATAGAAAAACCTTTGTAAAGAGAGTTAGAAAATATAATTGAAGAACATAAAAGAGGCCCCATGTAAATAGAGAATTATGACAAATTCTTGGATCTAAAGTCTAAGCTACGTAAAGCTGTCAGGTGGCATCATAGATCAACCCGTTGTTCGTACATGAATTCGTTTGGTGCTAGTAAAAAGATCCACACGGTTGGTTCTTTCCTAGAACTTTCTGAATGAATTCTGAAGGTCATCCAGAAGAGTACATGTGTGAGAATAGTCCAGACATTTTTGAGAAAGAAAAAGGTTGCAGGATGGCCATTCCAGGTATCAAAGCATTTTGTAAAGCTACAATGATGGAAACAGGGAGCTCTGGGCAGCGATAAACCAGTGACTCTGAGTTCCTGGTCAAAGAGCTGAGGACAGACCTGGAGCAGGTGGGAAATCATATGTAATAAATGCAGCATTTCAAGTCATTGGAAAGTAGGTGGGATAGAGATACTGGAGAAAAGTGAAGTCTGATCCCAACCTCACATCATATACAAAAGTAACTGAAACACACCAGCCAGGCCTTATGCTTAGATCTTTAATATACCTACATATATTAAAGATATTAATGATCTAAGCATAAGGCCTGGCCGGTGCAGCTCAGTTACTTGGGCATCATCCCACTGCACTGAGAGATCACAGGTTCAATTCCTGGTCCAGGCACATGCCCTAGTTTCGGACTTGATCCCCAGTAGAGGGTGTGCAGGAGGCAGCTGATCAATGTTTCTCCCTCTCCCTTCCTCTTTCTCTAAAATCAGTAAAAACATTTAAAAAAAAAAAAGGTCTAAACACAATAATACATGGATAATAGAACTGGGAGAATATTGGAGAGCATTTTCATATTTGGGGTCTTTGCATAGCCATAGCTATAGAGGAAGATGTTGACAGGTGTGACCACATGAAAATTGAGAATATGTGTTTACGATCTCCATCACTAAAATACGTCAAGTACAATAGAAAATGGACAGAGGATCAAATAAGGTATTTACAGAAGATACCAATAAACATGCAAAGGTGCTCAATTTCAGGAATAATACAGAAATAAAAATGGAGAGAAAATAGAGATAACTCTTTTTCCTCAAAAGATTGACAAAGACAGCCCTAGCCAGTTTGGCTCAGTGGATAGATCATTGGCCTGCGGACTGAAGAGTCCCAGGTTCAATTCCCGATCAGGGCACGTGCCTGGGTTGTGGGCTCGATCCCCAGTGGGGGATGTGCAGGAGGCAGCCAATCAATGATTCTCTCTCATCATTGATGTTTCTATCTCTCTCTACCTCTCCCTCTTTGAAATCAATAAAAATATGTTTAAAAAAAACAGATTGACAAAGACGAAGCAGGCTCTGTTGTGCCCCCTGGTGGGGCTGCGCCGCAGTGTGGGCTGCTGGCTGGACACTCGGAGTGAGCAGGACCACAGGTTCTCCAGCAGCACCACCGGCCCACTCCTGAGGCTGTGCATTGTGGTATCCTGGCTGCGCATGCAAAACCATGTGCCCAACGTAGTCACGGCAAGAGTGCGGTAGTGAATGATGGGACGTTCCTGTGCGGGAACATGACAGCGTTCGAGGTGATCGTGGGTCTTTGTGAGAGTGTTAGGTGAAATAAAGCAAGTTGCCCAAGAAGATGGGTAGTGTGGTTGTGATTTTGTTTTTTAAAAACTGATGTTTATAGAGAAAGAGGTCTGAGAGGAAGAATATCAAATGTTAACAGTGGCTGCCCTGGGAAGGAGAGATGAGAGAGAGGGCACTTTTGAACTGGTGCACTTCTTTATTTGAATTCCTGCAACAATTTATGTATTTTGCCATTTAAGTCAAGTGACTTTTTATACCATTTCTTTTATTTGTGAAATGAACCAAGTGGAACAGTGTGGTCTCATCGTCAGTTGTGTAGCAGAGAGCAGTTTGGACCCATGTGAGGACAGTGCATGCCTCGCCCCGCCTCTGCTCTGACTCAGCGTTTTCCTTCCTGCACAGTGGGCCTGTGTTCTGGTCACCCCTTACCTGATATTGTGCCCTTCCTGCAAGATCTAGGCTGGCGGGGACCCTGCAAAGCCGGGTGCCTGTCTGCGGCTCACTCACTCCAGAGAGCTTGCTCACTCTGAGGGGCGCCTTTGTGGTTGGACACCCTTGGCACCCCACCCATTAGCAACCACACACATACATACATACCCAACCACACTCATGCACACATGCACAACCACCCTCCCATGCGCACAATATCCCCAGGCAACCACACACACAGCCATGCACACGTATACTCTTATCTCTACAGGTCTGCAGAGGGCTGGCCCTTCTGATGGGTGGGTATTGGAACTAGAGGGGTGAGCAGGCTTTAGATTCCCACCCCTTCCCCTCCCCCCCCCCGGGGTTCTAGGTGCTCTGTGCCCCCTGGGGACTGAGAGATGTTCTGTTCTAGCCTCCCTTTTCCTTCAGGGTTTCTGCCCCCAATGGGATTTGTCACCACAGGCCTGGTGACATCTGCTTGCATTCTTTTATGCTTGTCAACGTGGAAATGGCTGATCATTGTTGCTTTTTCTTTATTAAGAATTTATTTTGTTGGTTCCAGTCACCAATTGACCTTTGTCACTTACTTTCCCTGTCATTTTGTGCTTCGCTGGACATGGCCCCAGGGGAGTTCTCAGGTGTGTATCTCTCCTGTCTGTCTGTCTGTAGTCCCCTCTTCCCCACAGTGGAGTCCAGGTGGAGTGGGGTGGTGCCCCAGGGACACGCCCTGCTGCTGTCGCACTGCAGCCACCACTGCAGCCTGACTCCGTCCAGGCCACTAAGGCACACGTGCTTTTGCTCAGCAGCCTGCAGCCGCTTGGAAGCTTATTTTGGTTTGCTCCCTAGCCCACTGATGGTGACCTTGACCTCTGAGGGAGAAGCTGTGCCCTGACCTGTCTTTTTGAAAGTCATGAATCCCCCACGGTCATTTCTTAAGGTTCTACAGAGCCCTTAGGAGCATAGGGCAGTGACCTGGGCAAGGCCTCGGGCCCAGGTCTGTGGTGTCTCTCTGTCGGGTGCATCCCAGGAGCCAGGGATCCAGTGAGGCCTCCGCCAAGCGCAGCCCAGGGTCCTCTCCCCATGTGGCAGGTGGCCTGAGATCCTGCTCCCTTGCTTTGCAGCAGGAGGTGTTAAGACCCCCACGTCCCAGGCGCAGCCTCTGCAGTGTGCAAAGGCGCGAGGGTCCCGGGCACAGGCTCCTTCCCTGCAGAGACTTCTTCCTCAAGCGGCTTACCCGCCCCTCACCACCCAGGTTGTGGTGTAAGTGTCAGCGCATCGCCTTGACCTTCCACCTCCCCGGCAAGTGCTCTTGGCCTGGTGGTCTGTGCAACCGACAGATAAACTTTCCAGGAGTAGCTGGCTCCCTCCCATCCTGCTCCTGTGCCTCACTCCCACGCAGGAGCAGTAGCCCTCTAACACCTCCACTGCTGTCCACACAGGCTTAATGCGCTTGTTTTCTCTCCCTGCCTCTCCTGATCCTTCCTCCCGCCCTGGTTGCCCATCTCCTGTGGGACTGGGACTGCTCCCATAGTGCGCGATGATTTTTTTGGTAAGGCCACGGCCCCATTTCAGTGTGTGTGTCTCTCATTTCGGGCTTCCTTTGTCTACCCGACACCTTCTCATGCTTCATGAGCTGTCTGCTTTGTTCTGCATGGTGAGGCAGAGGTGGGGTCAGCAGGGACTTCCGGGGTAGAGATGAGGAGTGGGGGGTCTCTGCCCTGACACCCCAACAGCCTCCTTCAGAGCAGACCCTTGGCCGGCTGAAGAGGGGCAGACCCAGCCTCTGAGCCTCCATAAGCTCAGGGCAGGCTGGCCCCCGTGAGCCTGTCTGGGCTGAGCCTGCCTGGTGCCCGCTGTGCCCCATCCAAGGAGGAGGCAGGCCCCAGGTGAGGCAGGGATGTCTGAATGGAGACAGAACCCGAAGCTGAGCACACTGCGTGCCTGTGTATCTTGTCTCACGACTGCATTAGATCGCAGAGGGGGAGTAAAAATAAAAGGGACAGACCTGGGTGTGGGGGCTGACGCAGAAGGATTAGATTCAGTACTTTGGGGGGTTTTGTGACATGTCTGCGGAGAGCTTAGTCTCTGGGGTCCACTGTGGGGCTTGGTCACAGAGCAGCCAGGTCAGCCGTTCTGGGCACTGGCCCTAGGGAGCGCTGTCCTCACTTCCACTCCCTTTTTCACCTGCTGACCCCACCGCCTTGGGCCAAGTCCCTTCAGTCCTGCTCCTAGCCGGTGGAGGGCTGCGCCTGCTACGGGCCATCCCATCTCCTCGGCTAGGTGTTCTCTGTATCTTGTGTTGTCTTCTGTGTTCCTGTCACCATGGCTCCAACCTCCATTCCCTTAGGGCGGGGTGAGGGGAGCAGCTCTGAAAGGGGTCAGTTTCATGATGGGCCGGGAAGCCACAGGGTGGGGTAAAAGGGGTGATTCTGGGATGGGGCGGGGGGGCTGAGACTGGGGTGGATGCACAGAGCCAGTTGAGTCAGCTCAGGCTGGTGCCATCTGGGCCCTGATGGTACAAAGACTTCGTGTTGGTAGAAAGCTGTAGGAACCCAACTCCACCCATGGTCCAGAATGTAAGCCCAGCGCTGCTGCATCCGTCAGGGCCATGGAGACCTGCTCGGTGCCTCTCAGAGACCATCTGGGACCCCCTTGGGGCTTGCATACGGCAGGTTCATCCCTGACCACGTTCTGGGTGGAGAGCTGCCTGAAGGCCAGCAGAGGCCTCCCCCATGGTCTACGTGGCCTCCCTTTGCAGCCCGTCTTCCTGCAGGTCACGCCTCTAGTCCTGATGCCTCTCACCAGCCCTCGGGTGGGCTGCTCCCTGGGCGATGTTCGTTACTCTGAGGCAGGTGGTGGCATCAGTCAGCGTCTGGCTTTACTAGGCACAAAATCTCGGCACCTTTTGTTTCAGGAATGGGCAAGGAAGTGGGGAATCTGCTGCTGGAGAACTCACAGCTTCTAGAAACCAAGTAAGAACGCTCTTGTCGACGCCTCCGGTGCTGCGATAGCCCTCCACAGGCCTCCCTGTGACAGCCATGTCAGCCCGGCCCAGGGGGCAGCCCCCGGGAGGACCTGGACCCACAAGGCTGAGCTCGCCCCTCCTGGGGAGAGTGGCCAGTTAGTGGGGGCATGTGGTAACCACCTTGAGCCCCATCCTGGACCAGGCGGTGCCTTCTCAGATACACAAGTGCGGGCGGACCCCTCTGCGACCCATCACATAATGTCCAGGCTGGTTCACACGAGGCTTCGGTCTCTCTGCCTTTTCCAAGAAACGCTCTGAACGTGGTGAAGAATGACCTCATCGCCAAGGTGGACCAGCTGTCTGGGGAGCAGGAGGTGCTGAAGGGGGACTTGGAAGCTGCCAGGCAAGCCAAACTGAGGCTGGAGAGCCGAATCAAGGACCTGGAGGAGGAGCTGAGGAGGTGAGCAGGGCTGCGGTGGGGGTCCCAGAGGGACAAGGCCTGAGAGCCTGGAGGGCAGAGAGATCCCTGCTGGGCCTCTGTTCCATCCCTGTCATCCTTTCTGCCAGCCACACCCCCGTGGCCATTCCTTCCCAAAGTGGCTCACTTTGCATGCTCACCTCTCAGCCACCCCACCTCCTAGCTACTAGGTTGCCTGCCAGCCCCACCCCTTTCATCTCCTTCCTCACTGGAAGCCCACAGGAGGGTTGGTGCTCCTGCCTGGGGTGCCCTTTCCTTAGTGGCCCGAGCCGAGCCTTCCTGCTGCTCTCACACATCACAGGAGGGAGCGGGGGATTGAGAGCTGGCTGCCCTTCACACCCTGTGCTCCCCCGTGGCTCCCAGTTCCTTGACAGCGAAGGTTCAGCCATGCAGCCCCATCGGGAAGCTCTGGGGCTTCCTCCCCAGCAGTCTGCACTTCCCTGTAGCCTTTCTCTTCTAGCCTGATCCTCCCCCGTTCCCCCAGAGAGGTGATGGGAAAGGGGACGTGCAAGGAGGGCCTCAGGCCGGCGGCACCTGTGCCCGGTTTGTGGGAGTGGGAGCCACATCTGCTCCAGGCTTGCCTGACGCCAGCGCTGCCTGTGCCAGGAAGGATAGCTGGTTCTGCCTTCCCATCAGTTCTTGATCGCTGAGGGGAGGGCCTGTGCCTTGGCTGGAGCAGCCAGGGCAGATGTGTGAGCTTCAGGGCACCGGCAGGAATGCTCAGGGGCTAGGACCCGAGGGGAGCGTCCTGAGTCTCCTCCCGGCGTCCCTGTCATCTTGCAGAGTGAAGTCCGAGGCTATCATTGCCCGCCGTGAACCCAAAGAAGAGGGGGAGGATGTAAGCAGCTATCTCTGTACAGAATTGGTATATTCCACTATTAACATGTGGGGCAGGGGGGTGGCAGTGGGCGGGCTACCAGGGATGCGCTCTTCCCTCTGGGCCCCGTCACCCTCACCCCACCTGTGTGATGACCACACCCAGCAGCATCCTCCCCCACCCCGGGATGTCATAACGTCAGAACAGGACCCCTTAGCTTCCGATCCTAGTGCGTGCATTTTGTTAACCCTTACCCAAGGATATTTTTCCCCCATTAACTTTCAAGAGTGGAAGGGAGGGGGAGAAACAGAGAAAGAGGAACATTGATTAGTTGCCTTCTGAATGTGCCCCGACTAGGGCCGAGGATCAAGCCTGTAACTGAGGTGCTTGCCTTTCACCGGAATCGAACCTGGGACCCTTCAGTCCAAGGGCAGACGCTCCAACCACTGAGCCAAACCGGCTAGGATCTAGTGGATGCATTTTATACAGTCACAAGCAGGGTCTCCCTGCCTATGCAGCATAGCCACTGCTCCATATACTCCAACTGGTAGAGCGAGGCTGCGGAAATAGTGTCAGTCACCACTGTCCCCAGACCAAACAGTTGGCGTAGCTCAGTGGCTGGGAGGCCCTCTGCCTACTCATCTGGTGCACTGAAATTTCTGAGGAAAGTGGGCCCCTCTGCTTCCTGCAGGAGGCAGTCCTGGGTCTTCACCCTCATTAGCTGTTATTTTCCGGGTCATATGACACTCACATCAGGATGCAGTTCACAGCAGGCACTCAGGAAGCAGTAGCCGTTCCTAAGCACCCTCACTCCAAGCGCTCTAGGGCAGAAACAGCTGCAGGGGAACTGTGGCGTCCTGGCCTCTCCCACGTGATGACGGAGGTGCCTGGGAGGGGCCTCTGCCTGCTTGTGGGGCCTGGGCTGCATGTGGTGGGGGCCACATGGGGAGGGTGCAGCCCTCACTGGAAGCTCCCCTCTGGGCCCCCTCACCCCTGCACCAGCCAGCAGCTCCCCAGGACTCAATTTCACAGAGTAGACTTGGTCCTGTCACAGAATTTGCCAACAGCAGACCCCTCACAGATCCACCAAAACTTCCAGCGTGCGGCCTGGCCGCATGGTTCAGTGGTTGAGTGTTGACCCATGAACCAGGAGGTCACGTTCTCTTCCAGTTTAGGGCTCATGCCTGGGTTGCAGGCTCGATTCCTCAGTAGGGAGCATGCAGGAGGCAGCCGATCTATTATTCTCTCTCTTTGATGTTTCCATCTCTCTTTCCCTCTCCCTTCCTCTCTGTCTAAAATCAATAAAAATATATTTTAAAAATAAAATAACATAAAACACCTTCCAGTGTTCAGCTTGGATGTGGTGACCCCAGGCCCTGCTCACCTCCCTAGCACCTCTTCCTGCGGCTTCCCCTTGGGCCAGTCCCACCTGTTAGTGTTGACGAGGCATTTAGGATCGGCACGGTGCCCAGGGCTCATGGGATAAGTCACTGTGCCCTCAGGTGAATCCTGTGACCTTCTGGAAAGAGGTGGCCCTGTGGGTGGATAGACTTCCATGTCTTCCGTCCCCCTGCCCACACCCTCCCCACCCATTTGCCTGAGTCTGTGGGAACCCGCACTTGGATTTGCCCACACCCGGAGGCCAGCCCACAAGGAATCTCGGTGTGACCTGGCCTTGGAGGGCACTGGACTGACCTGCCAGTTGGTCCTTCACTGGCTAAATAGCAGTGCCCTTTCCCTGCAGGACAAGATTCCCATGGCGCAGCGCCGCCGCTTCACGCGGGTGGAGATGGCCCGTGTGCTGATGGAACGCAACCAGTACAAGGAGCGGCTGATGGAGCTGCAGGAAGCTGTGCGGTGGACCGAGATGATCAGGTGGGCTCCAGGGCCCGCAGGGACCCTCTACGAGGTCCTGACTTGGAGGCTGACCTCTACCCCACCCACCTCCCTCTCTTCTAGGAAGTGTGAGGGGGCTTCCCAGGTGGGGGCCTCTGGGGCCAGGAGAGCTGAGCCTCCCCTGCAGCCCTGGCCTGGCAGGGAGATGCCCACTGGGCTCGAGCTGGGCTGGGACATGTTGGGGCTGGTGTGCTAGGCCCCTCTGGGAAGTTCTGAGTGACCTGCCCAGGACGCCCTCTACTCTGTTGCTCCATTCCCTGTGTGTCCGAGAGGGAACCCAGGAAGAGTGGGGTCTGGTCAGATTGGGAGGGGCCAGGCCTGGCCATAGGCGTGGGTGGGCAGTGGGTGGGCTGAGTGCAGTGCGCATGGCTGGGCAGGGTAAGGGGTGACAGGTTGGGCAGTGGCTTAGCTGGGCCCCTTCCCTGCCCTCCCTTGTAGAGCATCCCGAGAGCACCCATCTGTCCAGGAGAAGAAGAAGTCCACCATCTGGCAGTTGTGAGTTGGGGCGCTGGGCTGGGGAGGGGGCAGGGAAGCCTACCCCAGGCCCACCGCTCACTTCCCATGCCTCTGCTGGCAGCTTCAGCCGCCTCTTCAGCTCCTCGTCCAGCCCCCCACCAGCCAAGCGGTCCTACCCCTCAGTGAACATTCATTACAAGTCACCCACCACAGCAGGCTTCAGTCAGCGCCGAAGCCACGCCCTGTGCCAGATCTCAGCAGGCAACCGGCCCCTGGAGTTCTTCCCAGATGAGTGAGTGTCCCACCCTTTCCCTGCACCTCCCACATGGCTCAAGGGGAGGCCAGGTGGCCGAGGCACTGAGCAGGACCTGCCTCACCTGGATGCTCTGGGACTGTGCTAGGGGATGGAGTCCATGGTGGGAAGGACGCTGGCCGAGGCATCAGGGGTCATGATGTCTTCATGAACACACCGTGCGCCCCTCCACGCCCTAGTGGGAGCATGGCTGTCCCCTTTGCACTCCCCCACAGTCCCTGTTGCTAGTCCCAGCCGCTGCACCCCTCCTGGCGGCCTCACTGCAGCACGCTGGTCCCGCACGCCTGTGCTCCAAGGATTCTTGGAGCTGACAGGAAATTTTCCCGCAGGGTTGGGTCTTCCTGGGGATTAAGTTCCTCTTTGTAATTTGGTTTTTCCCTTGTTTAGAAACCAAGAAATCCAGGGCTCCAGGACAGAAATGGGGAATCTGTGCCTGTGTCAGAGCTGTGGAAGTTTCCCTGGAAGGCCCAGGGGGATGGGAGGCTGCGCTATAGGTCCCTGCCAGTGGGCCCTGAGCGACAGGGACAGCAGAACGGGAACCGGGACGATGGCAGGTGCTGGGTCCGGTCTCCAAGCCCAGTGCTGGAGAGCCATCCTCTCCTTTGCCGGGCGCCCAGCTGGAGCAGCAGGAGCCGTGTCTGGGTGGGAACAGACAGGACAGGTTCAGGAGGGAGTGCTCCCTGAGGTCAGGCCCGTGGGACTGTGGGCCGCCAAAGCCTGAGAAGTATCCCATCGTTCCTCCCGCCCAGCGACTGCACCTCCTCTGCCAGGCGGGAGCAGAAGCGTGAGCAGTACCGCCAGGTGCGCGAGCACGTGCGCAACGACGACGGGCGGCTGCAGGCCTGCGGCTGGAGCCTGCCGGCCAAGTACAAACAGGTGCTGCGGGGCGCGGTGCGCATGCACAGGGCGGGTGGAGGCACAGGGCCGGTCCACAGCCTCGGCCCTGATTCTGGAGGGATGGGTAGCCGAGCTCTGCAGACGCACCTGAGCCGCCCCAGGCCTCGCACCCACAGCGCCTCTCTGCCTCTGATTGCAGCTGAGTCCTAACGGGGGCCAGGAGGACACCCGGATGAAGAACGTGCCTGTCCCGGTGTACTGCCGCCCTCTGGTAGAGAAGGATCCCACCATGAAGGTGAGCCCTGCTCTGACGGAAGTGGGCGGAGCAGGGAGATGTTCCCACCCAGAAGCTGAATCCCGGCAGGTCTGGACGCTGGGGAAGACCCTGTCCCGTGTCTGCAGCAGCCCTGACGTCCCTGTTCTCTCAGCTGTGGTGTGCTGCGGGGGTCAACTTGAGCGGCTGGAAACCCAGTGAGGACCACACTGGGAATGGAGTCAAGCTGGAGCCAGGCTTTGACCCTCTGACCTGCAACCGGGAAGTGGAAGGAGAAGCCAAGAGCAACCACACGTCGCCAGAGAAGAAAAAGGTCAGAGTGGCAGGAGGGGAAGGGCTGCCTCTGCTTGTACTGTCTGCTGTCATCTGCATGCTTAGGCTGTGCCCAGCACCAGGATCTGGGTGGGAGTGACATAAACAGGGGAGCTAGGGACAGTGCCCCACGACTGGACTTACCTGAGGTTCCCTTCCCCTCCTGAGGGCAGGCCCAGGGCTAAGCTGCCACCCAGCACCTCGGAGCCAGGAGCTGTGGTGGGTGGGAAGATCAGAGGGCTCAAGACTCGGCAGGCAGTAGGGCTGAAGGGGTCAGGTTCCCCCAGGGCCGTCTCCTTGCAAGAAACAAACTTCACTGTCTGCAGAGGAGCGGGGGGAGAGGCTAAGCAAAGGGGTGGCAGAAAACCCTTCACACTTGGAGTCCAAGGCTTCCTTTTGTGTTCCGGCATGATTTGGGAGCCAGTGGCCCAATGGCTCGGAGCTCACGGTCTTCTGTGGAAGTGAGACCACACGGGCCTGCAATCTAGATACAAAGTGCAGTTCTGATGCTCACCCTCGGCTAAGGGATAGGATAGCCGTATCCCCTAAGGCCGTGGTCAGCAAACTGCGGCTCTTTGGCCCCTTGAGTGTGGCTCTTCCTAAGCCTTAGGAGTACCCTAATTAAGTTAATAACAATGTACCTACCTATATAGTTTAAGTTTAAAAAATTTGGCTCTCAAAAGGAATTTCAATCGTTGTACTGTTGATATTTGGCTCTGTTGACTAATGAGTTTGCCCACCACTGTCCTAAGGCCATGGTCAGGGCTAGATCCTAAAGATTCCAGGAGGCCCCATGACCCTAAGAGGCTGCTGGAGCCACCCACCCTTGTCCACCATCCTGGTCGCCTGTACTCTGACAGGCAAAGGAGCTCCATGAGACAGACGCCACCTCAAGCCGGGTGTGGATCCTCACCAGCACCCTGACCACCAGCAAGGTGGTGATCATCGATGCCAACCAGCCAGGCACCGTGGTGGACCAGTTCACCGTCTGCAATGCCCATGTCCTGTGCATCTCCAGCATCCCCGGTGAGTGCCGCCCCACAAGAGCCAGTGCCCAGGAGGGAGGGGTTGTGCTGCTCAGAGGACAAGGAGGATGTTATGTAAGGAGACTGGCAGGGAAGCACTGCCTCTGTGACACCCCATGGACACGGGAGCTGGTGGGGGAGTGTGCGAGGAGGGCCACGCTGGTGGCCTCATCCTGCTTAGTCTTAAGGACACGGGAGATGCGATGTGCTGCTCACTGATTAGAAGTAGATGGGATGGCACCAGCAGGCGACCTCCATTCCCTCCCTCACACCCCAATGGGACCTGAGCTCTGGGTGTGGTCTTGCAGCGGCCAGCGACAGTGACTACCCTCCCGGGGAGATCTTCTTAGACAGCGACGTGAACCCTGAGGACTCTGGTGCGGACGGGGTGCTGGCCGGCATCACCCTCGTGGGCTGCGCCACCCGCTGCAATGTGCCGCGGAGCAACTGCTCCTCCCGAGGGGACACCCCAGTGCTGGACAAGGGCCAGGGTGAGTCCTGGCCTGAGCCCAGAGCAGCCTTCTCTCTGCCCCCTTGTTCCTCTCCCTGCCCAGCCAAGCTTACCTCTCCCTTCCACAGGGGAGGTGGCTACTGCCGCCAATGAGAAGGTCAACCCTTCACAGTCCACGGAAGAGGCCACAGAGGCCACAGAAGTCCCTGACTCTGGGCCCAGTGAGGCAGAGGCAGCTGCAGTGCGGCCCGGGCCCCTCACGGAACACGTCTTCACCGACCTGGCCCCTGCCCCACCCCCCAGTGCCCAGGCTGGCAGGTGGGCCTCTGAGATGGGGCAGAGACAGAGGGGAGGGAAGGCTGACAGGTGGGCAGGGATCGGCCTCCATGGGCCATCCTAGAGCCACCGTCCTTCCTGCAGTGAAAATGGGCCAGAGGCTACCTCGAGTGATGTGCAGCCCGAGCCCGAGCCCAGTGGAGACCCCAAGGGGGCCAGCAGCAGTGCCTCGCCCACCATGTGGCTGGGAGCCCAGAATGGCTGGTACGTGGGGCTCTCGGGGCAGGAGTGGGGCAGGGCGCCCTGGGCAAGCCCCTGCCTACCTCAGCCTTCTCCTGCAGGCTGTACGTGCACTCGGCCGTATCCAACTGGAAGAAGTGCCTGCACTCCATCAAGCTGAAGGACTCCGTGCTGAGCTTGGTGTACGTGATTCTTAGCCGAGAGCCAGGCATCAGGAGGGGGCCTTGGACGGCCCAGCCTGAGCCTGGCTCACCACCTTCCCATTCCAGGCACGTGAAAGGACGAGTGCTGGTGGCTCTGGCAGATGGGACTCTGGCCATCTTCCACCGCGGCGAAGGTGAGGCCTGGCAGCAGTGGGCAGGTGGGCGGCATCTGATGGGCCTGGCAGGGTGTGAACCACACGCACTGTGAGCAGTTGTGGACCTGGCCAGGCCTGAGCCGGTGTGGTGGGCTCTGCAGATGGCCAGTGGGACCTGAGCAACTACCATCTGATGGACCTGGGCCACCCACACCACTCCATCCGCTGCATGGCTGTTGTGTACGACCGTGTCTGGTGCGGCTACAAGAACAAGGTGCACGTCATTCAGCCCAAGACGATGCAGATAGAGGCAAGTGCTGGTGATACGGGCTTTAGGGAGGGAAAGGGGCGTTTGCTGTCAGCATTGCTCCTGACACACCTTCTGATAGATGTTGGGGGCTCCATGGGGTCAGAGGAACTGCATTCAGGGAAGTGACTCATTTGTCCAAGGTCACAGGCAGGAAGAGGTGGCTGGACTGTGAATGCTGGTCTGTCTGGAGCTCACCTGCTGCTTCGTTCTGAAACAAGTCAAATTGATGCCCGTGCAGGGTGGGGCGGTTGGCTGGGGCCCTCCTAGGAGCCTAGACCCATGGAGCAAATCAGGCTCTAGAGCCAAGGTTACAGTGAGCTGGGTAGACATTGGGTGAAGCCCTGGCTGTGGCAGGTTCAGCTCCCCGTCCCCTGCCCCCATTGACGGGCTGCTGTGACCCTCAGAAGTCCTTTGATGCCCACCCACGGCGGGAGAGCCAAGTGCGGCAACTGGCATGGATCGGCGACGGGGTATGGGTGTCCATCCGCTTGGACTCCACACTGCGGCTGTATCACGCCCACACCCACCAGCACCTGCAGGACGTGGACATCGAGCCCTACGTCAGCAAGATGCTGGGTAAGGCTGTTGGACCGGCCTAGCAGGGCAGAGGGCCCTGAGGCAGCGCTGACCCCGCCTACTCTTCCCCCTACCCCCCAGGCACCGGCAAGCTGGGCTTCTCTTTCGTGCGCATCACGGCCCTGCTTATTGCGGGCAACCGCCTCTGGGTGGGCACCGGCAACGGAGTCGTCATCTCTATCCCGCTGACCGAGAGTGAGTGACCCAGACACCTGCAGAGGTGGTGATGGCAGCCGCTAACGGGCACGTGGTAGGGTCTCCGGGTGGGTGTGCTCTGCCAGGCCACTCAGGACATGGCTGCGCTGGCCACAGCCGTCCTATCCTGCCCCTCCTGTGACTGCTTCTCTCCTCTCCCCTCCATGCTTTGTCCCTCACCTCCCCCAGCTGTGGTTCTGCACCGAGGCCAGCTTCTGGGGCTCCGAGGTAAGTCCGCAGGCCTGCCTCCTGCTCTCAGAAAGCCCCCCACCCAAGATGCCCTGCGGGCCCCACAGCGTGCTCCTACCCTTTGCCCTCGCCTGCTTGGAAATTCCCAGTCGATGGGTTCAGCCCCTCCAGGCTCCTCTCTATCAACAGCCAACAAGACATCCCCCACATCTGGGGAGGGGGCCCGCCCAGGAGGCGTCATCCACGTGTACGGCGACGACAGCACCGACAAGTCGGCTAGCAGCTTCATCCCCTACTGCTCCATGGCCCAGGCTCAGCTCTGCTTCCATGGGCACCGCGACGCTGTCAAGTTCTTTGTCTCAGTGCCAGGTGAGTGGCGGGGCCCCTCCCTGCAGGGTGGCACCCGTGGCCTCCCTTCAGGAGCCTGCCTGTTGGCTCTGGCTGTCCTCCTAAGGTCCCTGTACCCCACGACAGGGAACGTGTTGGCCACTCTCAATGGCAGCGTACTGGACAGCCCGTCTGAGGGCCCCGGGCCTGCCGCCCCTGCCTCAGAGGCCGAGGGCCAGAAGCTGAAGAATGTGCTGGTGCTGAGCGGAGGGGAGGGCTACATTGACTTCCGCATTGGTGAGTGGGAGCTGCCTTCAGGCCCCAGGGGCTCCTGGGCAGGGGCTGCCCCTCACAGCCATCTGCTCTCTCTCCAGGCGATGGGGAGGATGATGAGACGGAGGAGAGTGCAGGGGACATGAGCCAGGTGAAGCCCATGCTGTCCAAGGCTGAGCGCAGCCACATCATCGTGTGGCAGGTGTCCTACTCCCCCGAGTGAGGCATGGCCTCTATTGCCCCCTACCTGGCACCATCATGTACATATGCCCACCCTGCCCCATGGGGCAGCCCACCAGCCCCTCTCTAACCTCTCAACCTGCAGCTTTCACCTTAGGTCCGGCCTGGGAGCTGACAGGGGCAGCAAGCAGCAAAGCGGATCTGGCTGGGAGGTGGGAGGTGGGAGGGACAGAGCCTTTGGGGACACCCTTTTCCAAGCAGCTCCTGGCCAGCCCCTAGTCCAGGGTCCAGACCCAGGGCACTGGAGGGCCAGAACAAGGCAGAATTCCAGAGTGAACATTCCCCAGGGAGCTCCCAACGGCACCATGGGCCCCCCATCTCATCGGGAGAGGAAGCAGGGTCCTCACAGCCAAGGCCCACTTGCCTTTGCCTGCTGTCCATGAGGGTTGGGGGGTCTGACCTTAAGGGAGCCGGTCCAGCTGCTAGCCTTCCCTGGGTTCCCCCATGCCCTGTCCCTGCCACCCCAGGAAATGGCATGAAAGCATGTATCCAGGCTCCCTGGGGCAGCTGTTTGAGAAGATAGATGCCCCCGTCGTGCTCATGTTCCCCGATTACCCTGTGTGGCAGGCTCTCACCAGCCCTCATCAATCCATGTGTCCTTTCCTTATAGAAGCAGGCCCTGCAGTCCTCCTCCTGGAAGGCCCCAGGGTGGGGTTTCTCAGGCTGTCAGGGCAGACCCAAGCCTCAGGAAGGGGTGGGGGGCACTAGGACACAGGCTCAGCCTCAGGGTGAGGGAAGAAGGTGTGCTCCAGGGCCTGCCTCCCAAGCAGTCTCCAAGGAGTCCAGCTCCCAAGACACGTTACTAAGTGCCTCGGGCTGGTGGTGTGGCCTTCTCCCTTAAGGGCAACTGACAGGCTGACAGCGGAGACCCTAAGGGCTCAGGACGGGGCCACCTCCCTGGCTCTAGGAGCATGCACCCACCTGCTTTGAAGGGCACCGCCCTGGACTGCTGCCTCCCCACCTGCCCAGGCCCAGGCCTTACTCCTGCTCCGAAAAACACTGATCAGGGCAGCCCCAGGCCCTGCTGCCCACGCACCTCCCACCAGAGAAGCACAGATCTTGGGCAGCCATGCCATAGCCCAGCCAGTACACTGCAGTCACATGCAGCTTAGGCTTCTCCCCACCGCCTGCCACTCTCCACTGTGATGTATGTCAAGTCCCTTGTCTGTTCCCACAGGGCCATGGGTGACCGGGGTTATCCGGGTGGATGCAGCTGGGGGATGGGGCTGGGTGACGATTCTCCTCAGGCTTTGGCCCTGCAAGCAAACTCATGTATCTGCTCTGTGTAATAAACGTCTTATCATGGAACCTCCGTGTCCCTGAACCCAAACCAATGTGAGCACAAGGGTTTTCTCCAGTTTATTATAAAAAGAAACGCTGGACCAAGCTGAGCGCCAGGCCACCGCTCTGGTGCATTTCCAGGCGCGCTACACAGTGCCGCCAATGTTTGGGGCAGACCCACCTGTCCTCTTGGAGGTCCGAAGGGTGCTGTCCACCCTGTCACAGAGGGTGTGCTGAGCCCCACCGCAGGGGCCTGGAGGGTGCGAAGTCACCCACACCTATTGCAGCCCGGGGTGCTCAGCTCGGGTCCGCGCCGTTACTCATACAGCCAGCGCTCGGCGCTGTCCTCCCAGCAGAGCAGCTCGTCGGGGCTGAACCAGAGCGCGATCTCTCGGCGGGCACTCTCCACGGAGTCGCTGCCGTGAATCACATTCCTGCGCGGGAAAGGCGCCCTGAGTGCGGGCAGGGGCCCCCGAAGCCCTGCTGGCGGGGGGTCGGCGGGGGGAGGTCGGGAGTGGGTAGCAATGTCCCCGGGGCCAGGGCCGGCCTTACTTGCCAACCTCGATGCAGAAATCTCCTCGGACGGTGCCGGGCGGAGCATCCGCTGGGTCTGTGGCCCCGATTAGTGCCCGGGAGATGCGCACAACGTCCAGGCCCTGCCACACCTGGGAACGGGGTCGGGGCACCGGGTCAGGGCGCGGCTCGGCGCGGGGTCAGCCGCCGCCCGGCCCGGCACTCACCATGGCCACCACGGGCCCCGAGCCCATGTACTTGACCAGGCGGCCGAAGAAGGGGCGCTCCCGGAGCTCCGCGTAGTGCTCGCGCAGCAGCTCCTCCGAGGCCTGCGGACGAGGGGGTCGGGCCGCGGCTCAGAGGCGCCGCCCGGTTTCCGCGCCCCCCCCCCCGCCCGCCCGCGCCCCGCCCCACTGCACCAGCTTCAGAGCCACCAGCTTGAAGCCCTTCCTCTCGAAGCGCTGCACGATCTCGCCCACGAGCCGCCGCTGCACGCCGTCGGGCTTCACGGCCAGGAAGGTGCGCTCATGGACACCGGCGCGAGCTGTGGGACCGCGAGGCGGCGGCGCGCGTCAGCCCGGCCGAGCCCGTCCCCACCCGGCCTGGCCCCCTGCCCGGCCGCTGCTTACCCGCCGGGAATAAGTTGGCGAAGATGGTCAGCACCAAGCAGATCATGATGGCGGCGGCAGCGGGAGTGAAGCGCGGCCTCGGGGGGTGGGGGCGGGGCCTGCGTTTAAAGGGGCCGCGGCCCGACCCGCCTCGTGCCGGCCTCCTGGAGCCGCGAAGAGTGAAGCTGGGCCTGGGGTCCACGCCCAGCCCGGGACCCTGGGACAAGGAGGTCTGTACCGACCGCAGTCCGCTCCCGCCTTCCCACCCACCAGGCCAGGACACCAGGGTGTCAACCTTTCCCTCCCCGCACTCCTGCACACAGCCCAACCCAAACTCGAAGGAACCACAACCCGGCTGCTGCATTTGCCTTTATTCGCTCTCAAGATTCGGTCCTGGCTGAAGCAACGCATATGGGAAAGGGATGCCACCTGGAAGTGACAGGTGCCCGCGCCGGGGCTCCACACCTGCAGCCCCGCTGCTGCCAGCTCTCCCCCAGCAGCTGCCTCCTGCGGGCCCCGTGCACACTCCAGACCGGAAGAAACCACCACCCTCCACCGGACCACACGCACGGTGTCGGTCTTCTCCCAACGCTCCCTCGGCCAGATCTGGGTTTGGAGAACAGGGACAGAGAGAGACAGGCGCGGGGTCTGGCGCCCCTCTGTTCAGTGCGGTCTCAGAAAAGCCACGGAGGTCCCGGGGGCTGACTCAGGAGCAACACAGACATTCTGATTCACCAGGATGGTGGCCACTGCCTTGCACCCTTTACACAAACTGCCGGTTCTGGCATTTCAGACAGGAGTGCCCTTGGCCCTTTTCTTTGCCTCTTGTTTCTCGGGGTAGTCCCAGGGCTCAATGGGGACTCTCTCCAGACTCAGCACGGGCTCCTCGGTGCTGGGGTCCCCATTCTTCCGTCGCTCTGCCAGAATCATGGCCCGGAGCAGCGGCGGGTAGGGCACGGAGCGCAGGGTGTCCTCCGGCGCCGGCGTGAAAGCGGTGAAGGCCGCCTCCTCGTGCTTGGGCACCAGCCGCCAGTCGTGGTACATGGTGTGTTCGATCTCCCGGGCCTCACTCTCCGTCTTTCCTGGGGAGAGAAGGGCGGGCGTAGTGCACACACTTGCGGAACCGTCTGTTGCCAGCAGCCACCCTAGCCGGCCTCCGACTCCTTACCTTTGAAGGTCAGGATGCCCCAGGCCTTGCCATGGTCCAGGTTCTGCAAAGCAAACAGGGAGGGGTCAGCTCACCAAGCTTTCTCGCCCCCAGATAGCAACACGCAACGCCGCGTGTGAGGGAAACGGTGCTGCCCCGCGACGCCCGGGAGCGGGAAGGGGAGGGCGGGCACACGCACCTGCGCCGTGTAGTCCGGCCGGACACGCGTGAGGCGCCAGTAGCACGGCTCGTCGTGCTGCCACAGCCAGGACTTGCGCGTGACCAGGCGGCCCCAGGCCGAAGAACGGGGAGGCGGCCGAGCAGCTGCAGGGAGGCGGCTTTCGCGGCGCACGTCCGCCCAGGCCCGCATGGGCAGCCGGCGTCCCGAGTACGGGCGCGTCAGCGTCTCGTAGTCCAGGGCGTAGAGCTGTGAGTCGCGTGGCCGTTCCCGTCGCTCGCGGAGGGCCCGCACACGGCGGGCCAGCTCGGCGATCAGGCGCGGCCGCACCTTCTTGCGCCCCATGGCCTGCCCGCGCCTCCCCGCCGCGCTTGGCGAAGCCCGCCCGCCGCCGGAAGCGGCTGGTGTTCTCTACAAAGGCGTCCGGGCACGACCGGAAGCGGAGGAGGCGGGGCACACTATGGCGAAGGTTGGGTCCCGCAGGGTCGGGCGCTCGTGTCGGGGCCAGGGACAGCGGCGGCCCACGACCTGGGAGATCTCGGACTCGGACACTGAGGGGCCCGTCGGCGCGGGAGCCGACTCAGAGTCCGCCGTGAGGGCCCGGGACCCGGCGGAGAAGCGCAGAGAGGCGGCCGAGGCGCTGCGGCTGCTGCGGCCCAAGCAGGCACTGCGGCGCCTGGCGGTGCGCGTGGACCCAGGTGCGCCCGAGGGCGGGGGCAGGTGTCCCGGGAGAAGCCGCACTTCGGCCGGAGCTTGGGTTTTGGAAGCTCTTAATCGCTGGGAGGTTGTCCCCGGCCCAATGCGGGGCGAGAGGGGCCTCTGTCAAGGCCGCCTCTTGGCCAAGAATTGGCGCCGGCTTTCCCGCTGGGGAGCTTGATGAAAAGATTCGGGGAGCTGGACCTATCGCGCTCTTGGAGCGGCAGCATCGGTGTGTTTGTCATTCGCCGCCCAGGCTGGGGGTCTGCTGTGAGCAGCACCCTCACGTGGAGGGAGAGGAATGACAGCTTCTCTTCCGCTCACCCTAGCCATCCTGGAAGATGCTGGTGCTGACATCCTGATGGAGGCCTTGGGCTCCCTGGGCTGTGAGTACCACATCGAGCCCCAGCGCCCCGCCCGGAGCCTCAGGTGGAGCAGAGTGAAGCCAGAACCTTGCCCCTGCAGTGTGAGTGCCCCAGCAGCCTCATTTCCAGGGTTTACCTAGTGCGGCCCTGGGTTGGGTGTTTCGCCGCTGTGATTTCATGAGGCGGTTGCTGTAATCATGCATATGAGCTCAGAATGGGGAATGCTGAGTGGGTGATGCCCAAGCCACTGCAATGGTCAGTTGCAAGCCCGAGTCCAGGGCCTGAACTCATCTGGTGCTGAGGAATGTTCCATCCCCACTGATGCTGTGGTCAGTGCTCCTGCCGGCCCTTGGACCAGGGCTGGTCTTGGCCGTGGTAGGAGATCACCTTGGCTTCTGTAGATCTTTGTGGGCATGGGCGCTTGCCTGTGGCCATGAGCCTCAAGGTACTGTGCTGCCCGTGCCAAGGCCCTGGGACACTTGAGTCTCAGGATGAGCAGCAGTACCCCTGGGCATCCCTGCAGGTGCCTCCTGAAGTGTGGGCTGCGGGTGAGCAGGAACTTCTGCTGCTGCTGGAGCCTGAGGAGTTTCTGCAGGGTGTCTTCCAGCTGACCCAGGTGCTTGGAGGGGGGCTGGGTTCCCAGCCTGGATGTGCTGTTCTGCCAGGCCTGATCAAGGACAGAGGGGCTGAGAGGGCATGCAGTGGGCTGGGGCTCCTCTCTGTTCAGCAGCCAAGATGTGAATGAGATGAGGGAAGACAGCTGGGCTCTTGGCCTGGGAGCAGACGGGAGCCACAGCTGCTTCTAGAGGGCAGCAGCAAGGATAACGAGGGCGCTCTGGAGAGTCAGAAGCCAGAAGTGGGGAACTGGTAAGAGGGGGCCTGGGGACTTGGGCTGCGAGTTGGCTGTGCAGTCCAGCTATGAGAGCCACCAGCCCAGACCCCACCTGGCTGAAGGAGCAATAGGGACTGCTCGGCTGCTGTTTGTGCCAGAGGGTCATTAGGTTAGACCCTCTGTCTGAGGTTCAGCATTTATCACGTACCTGCTGCCAGGCTGGGATGCAGAGTGGACCAAGAATGGGAATGGGGGCTTTCGTAGGTCCCCTTGACCTCCTGAGAGGCACACAGCTGGTTTTCTAAAGAAAGCTGACTGGGCAGAGGAAGTCTCCAGTCTCCTCCCAGCACCACTGGGTTGTTCTTGCTCTCCTTTCTGCAAACTGGCCGTAGTCTGGTGAGCCCTGCCTACCGCAGCCCCAAGGAACGGGTGGTAAACCTTCTTGGCTTGCAGATCTGTGGCCCAGCCTGTTCAGTGCCCTGGATCTCTCCTGAGAGCCCCGCCTGCCTTCACCTGGCTGTCATCGGGCTGGATGCCTACCTGTGGTACCAGTCACCCTCACACCCTGAGCAGGCCTGGCTGGGGTGGGGGAGTTCAGGGAAAAGATCGCGGTAGCTCTGGGGCTGCTAAACCCCTCCCTTGGGTGGGCTATGGAGGAAGCAGAACTCAAGGAGGGTGGGACCAATGGGATCTGGGGATCTGGAGGGACAGTCACCTCTGTTCAGGTCTCACCAGCCCAATGCCCAGGAGATGCAGCAGCCAGAGAGTCCAGGGGCAGCCCGTGCAGAGGTGGCGGTCGGCTGGCCTGAAGTGGAGGAGGTGAGGACAGGGCAGGTTGGATGAGGTGGTTGGCCTTGGCCCTGACAAGCTGGTCTCTGAGGTGTGATCTCAGGGTGGCATGTGAGGCTGGTCTCAGCTAGGTGTCCCCCAGGGGAGCCCTCTGAGCCATCCTCATGCGTTTGTGTCCTCCTCAGGCCCTGGTGCTCCTGCAGCTCTGGGCAAACCTGGATGTGTTGCTGGTGGCCTCCTGGCAGGAGCTGAGTCAGCACGTGTGCGCCTTCACTAAGGCCCTCGCCCAGCGCCCCTTCAAGTGCGTGACCCCCACTTCAGCTGGTGGCTGCTATTGGGAGTGTTCACAGGAACACCTGGAGGGGTGGTACTTCCCGGGCCTCTTAAGGCCAGAGGGCTGAGCTGGGGGACTGGGTGGTCAGGAGAGATGAAGCCTCTAGAAACCCCCCTTTTCTCTCCCCATCAGGCAGTTCCAAGAGTCCGGGACCTTTTCCTTCTGCACGGCTGGGCGCTGGGTGGCAGGCGAGCGCGTGACAAAAGATGGCACAGGGCTTCGGGGGGCCTGGTGGCGACAGATTAGGCAGTTCAACCGAGTCAGCCCGGCTGTGGCTGATGCTGTTGTCACTGCCTTCCCTTCTCCCCGCCTTCTGCAGCAGGTGAGCCCCCTTAGACTCTCAGACATGGAGGCCAGGTCCCCGAGGCCTGCCCTGCTCATCCCCGAGGCCTGTCCTGCTCATCCCTGTGCCTGCCCTGCTCATCCCTGTGCCTGCCCTGCTCATCCCTGTGCCTGCCCTGCTCATCCCTGTGCCTGCCCTGCTCATCCCTGTGCCTGCCCTGCTCATCCCTGTGCCTGCCCTGCTCATCCCTGTGCCTGCCCTAGGCGTACTTGGCCTGCAGCACTGATCAAGAGCGCCTGGCCCTCCTGGCTGATCTCCCCGTGAAGGTGGATGAAGGCGCTCGGCCCCGAAGGGTGGGGCCTGACCTTTCCCGTCGCATCTGCCTCTTCCTGACCTCCACCAACCCTGACCTCCTGCTGGATCTGAGCTCCTGACCTGCAGGGCCTTCTCCCACCAACTGAACAGAAGGCACCCCAACAAGGGAGAGACCAGAAACCAAAGGGGCGGGGGGAAAAGAGCTCACCCAGCACAGCTGTCCCTCAGCCTGGGGAGGGGCTCAGCCAGGTCTGAACCCAGGGGAGGCGCAGGGAGAGGAAAGGCTCTGGGTAACGAGCAGAAGAAACTCCACGTGGGGCTGGAGGCTGGGGCAGGGCCCTGCGCACACTGGCTGCAGGCCTGGGGCCAGCGGGGACAGCGGGGAGAGTTGGGTAGCACCTAAGTCCCTGCTGGGGGACATGCACCATCACCTGGAGGCGTGGGGGTGGCACCTTCAGAGAGAAGTGAGACTGAGTCTCAGGGGAGAAAAGAGAGCCAGGCTGCCTCTTCCCCAAGGGTACTGCAACACAACCAGGACCACGGGAGAAAAGGTCTTGATGCGGACTCCTTTTAATGCTACCACTATGGAGGTGTTGGGTATAAACTCAGAGTTTATTACGATCGTTTCAGTCTCAGACAGGAGGAACAACTGACAACATGCAAAGCAAGTGAGGACAAACCCAAGGTCCCCGAAGGCTGGCAGCTACAGGAAAGGTGACATCTGATGAGGCCACAGACTACAGCCTCCAGGCCAGCAGGCTCCGTCCAGAAGAGCTGGTGTGGCCACTCATAAGAGACTCCAAGGAGAGAAGCAGCCGCTGCCATGCCCCGCACAGGAAACAGATGGATTCAGTTCTGGTCTCAGGATCCCAGGGCTGCGGCCTCTGAACTTGCGGCAAGGCCTGCTCTAGCCTCTGAGGGCAGGGGACGGCCCAGACAGACCTTGGCCCAACTCCTCCCTCTCGTTACTCTGGAGCATGGCCTGAGGGAAAGGATGGAGAAAATGCTGTCCTCGCCTCAGGAGGCAGTTTTCATTGGAAAATAAGTTAGGTCCTTCGGCAGCGTTTTCTCTGGCAGCGCCGGGTCTCTGGGCTGTTGGGACTGACCGTGGCTTTGGGTGAGGACATGGGGGACTTGTGGTGGCCACAGCTCATGCTCAGGACCCAGCCCAGCTTGTTTTGTAGCACCTGCTTGAGGCCAGGTGGCAAGGGCAGGCCCTCAAGCGTGTCCCCAGAGTTGGGTCGTAGCTGGCGCAGGCGGTGGCAACACAGGTACTGTAGGGAGGTGGCGCTGGCACAGGAGCGGATGACCTTCATGCTGCTCTTGGCCGCGGTGGAGCACACCATTGGATAGAACTTCCTGTTCTGCAGCTTTGTGGCTGCCACACCTAGAGGGGGCACAGCCTGAATCCTGGGCCAGGAGGGGGCTTAGCCATTCTTTGGACATCCTCCTGAGATAACTAGGGTGGCCCTCGTGCTGTCCCACCCTCTGAGACCCTGGGACCTCAGGCTTCTTTCTTCAAGGATATCTTTTTGGGAAGCCTTAGGGCCACTCAGCCTGGGCCCGTCTCTGCTTCCTACAGGACCTCAGTAGCAGCCACACCCCACAGGCGTTTGTCTCCCCTGGGATCCTGGACACCCTCACCTATGCACTTCCTGTTCTTAAAGAAGGTCAGTGTCCCATGCCAGGTGTCCAGGTGCACGCCAATGATGGAGCCCTGGCCGAACCTCGAGGAGAAGCTTGTCTTGTCACCCTTGTGGTGGAGGAGCCCTAGGGGGCAGCAGGAGGCAAGGGGTTAGCCTGATGTCTGGGGCCCCCTCCCAGCATGCCTGCCCCTAGGGGCCCCACATACCTGTGTAGGAGAGGCCCCAGCTGTCCTCATCCCTGCCGAGCAGGCTGCAGAACGTGTGGTGGTACTTGTCCAGGTCCACATCCGACGTCCCAATGCCCACCATCTGGAGACAACAGGCCAGGCAGAGGGGGGCCGGGGCCAGGGACACCAGCAGAGCTCCTCCCCCCCACGGCCCTGCCTGTCACTTACCATATCGGTGCCGTACACAGGTGAGGTCATCTTGATCTCCCAGAAGTGCTGCCCCTCCCCTAGTTCCTTGGTGCCTCGGATGGCCGCTGTGCCGCAGCTGTACTCCACATGGAAGTTGACCTTCCGGTTGTCACAGCTCAGCAGGGTGGCTGAGGACTTATTCAAGTCATCCCAGACCCAATCAAAATCTAGGAGAGGAGTGGGGATAAGGACACTTATGTAATAATAAAAAAAATTTTAAAAAAAATCGAGGCGAGGAAAGGCCAGGTTGGGGTAGTCTCTTGAACCCCTGCTGCGTCCTCATCTGGCCTAGAGATCTGCCCCAGCAAGCCCAGTGACCCTCGCCAGGCACTTACACTCATCTTCCTCCCCACAGCGGCAGTCCTTGCCCCGGTGCGCCGCTGTGTGCAGACTGCTGCAGAAGGAGGCCTCGCTCTGATTATCACAGTTGCAGAAGGACTCACCCGTCACAGGCACAGCACTGGGGATGGATGCTGGCAGGGACGAGTACTCAGGGTCAGAGTCAGAGTCACTGTGCTGAGAAAAAAGGGCAGGCTGTTCCCCCTACTGTGCTTCTGCCCTCCACCTGCCACAACACCCATCTTAGGCCAATGGGTGAACTGCTGATGCCCCAGGTTTAGCCTCAAAGGGATTCCCCAGGTCCCAAGAGCACAGCCGGACCACGCTTCTACAGTGCTCCCAGAGTGACCCTGCACACCTCCTGGCTCAGGTATGGGGAGGGCCTACCATGCTGCTGGGTTCCCGAGAGCGGGCTTCAAGGCCAACCCCATTTCTACACAGCCAGGGGGGCCCGGGGGCCCAGGCACTGATGAGCCCACAGCAGTGCTATATGCTTGGCCATCGTTCTGCAGCCAGTTTCTAGATCACGGGTAAGCTGGCCCCATCAAGGATGGCCTGAAGAAGGGGGGCACCTAGCAAAGTCCACTGGTGCCCTACTGAAGCCCGGGCCTCCCCACAGGCAGCAGCTGGGCTGTGGTAGTGCTGGCACACATTCCTGACTGTAGTGGCTTTACTATCCTTACAACAGGTGGTTCTTAACCCCCACCCCAGAGCCCTAAGGAGCCCAGGGGTTTCATGCTGCTTCCAACTTCTGTAGTAGGAAAACATTCGGGGGGCGGGGACAGGGGGCTGTCCCTCTACCTGAGGGGCTCGGTCCTGGGCTTGATCCCAGGCTGAGCTGGTCAGGTTCTAGCAACTGCTGACCCACCCTCTCCTGGAAGCCAGCAAGAGATGCTCTGTGCACCTAGTCGTTCCTGCTCTGAAGCCACACAGGCCCCTCTGGATATCTGCCTTGACTCTGGACCCCAGGCCTCTGCCTGCCTGCTGTCAGCCCTCTTGGGTTGGCTCAGGGTCCTGGTTAGGCTCCAGCCTCCACCCCGGGTATTCCTCTTGCCTCCTTGAAACCCTTTGCAAAGCAGCCCAATGACCTTGCTCAGACCTAGGCAGATCATGCCACCCTGAGCATGAAGCCCACATACCCCCATCAGAGCTTACCTGCTCTGGTCCCTCCCCTCTTCCCCCACCTGTCATGAGGGAGAGCTCTTTGCCCCTGGATGGCAGCTTTCAGATATCACTCAAAGAGGCTTTTCTGGTCCTCCCTCCTGAGTCCTCTTCCTCCTCACCTGCTTCTGACAGTCTCCTCTGTCCTGTTGCTCTGACTCCTCCAACCAAAACAGAAGCTCTGCAGGGGAAGAGCCTCGTCCTTGTTTCTTCCTATTCTACCCAAGGCCCATGCAGAAGCTCATAAACCAACTGGAGAGACTAAGAGGGTTGAACTCCAATCAGAGACAGCCCCAGAAAGGAGACTGGAGGCAGGCCCAAATCACCCCACTATCAAGGAATGGTGATCTCCCAAAAGCCAAGGCAGGCACACTGCCAGCCATAGGCAGCCCCCTTCCCAGAGTCAGCAGCCAGGAGCGCAGGCCTCAGTACCGAAGGCCTGGAGGTCAAGCTGGGCAGGGGGCAGACCCAGCCCCTCGGCAAGCCAGAGGGAACGGTGGTGTGTGTTTAGCCTTCAAGGATGCCAAGGTGACACACCCACCTGCTCGCCCACACAAATACTCCAGGCCAATTAGGTGATGGGGCAGGCTGCACGCAAGCATGTGTCAAACACTTGTACCCCAGCCGCCCAACACTGCCTGCATCCCAGAGTGATGAGCCAGTGAGGGAGGGACAGACACAGGAAAACAGACTGCTCCAGGCCACATGGCCAGGACAGGAGCTGGGAGAGAGACAGGAATGCAGGCCAGGACCTTGCTGGCCTGGGCAGCGATTTGGGGGAGACTCCCAGGATTCTGTCCATTCAGAACAGTCACTTTTAATTCTCCATCAGGGCCTGGCAGTTCCACAAGGCTTAGCTGCCCTCACTCAAGGGACGAGAGGTGCCCACCCACTATCCCCAGGATGCCTGGCTGAGCCATGGGAACATGCAGGGTGCCTGTGACGGCACAGACAAGTCACCTAAAGATCACCCCAGCAGGAAGCAGTGGAGGTGACTCAGGGCAGGGCCAACCCCTTGCTCTCATCTAAGAGATTTTGGAAGATGACCGGAAATCTATTTCCCACCACTCCCTGAAGTGGGCACAAAAGCCACACCGCTCAGCTGTCCCCAGGGTCCGTACAGCCAGCCTCTGGCTGCAGAGCCCTCAGGTACACCAGGCAGCCTGCACTGAGACCAACAGCTGAGCTGCTGTTCCAACCAGAACTTGGGAGCAATTGAGAGGGAGAAGGCACAAGAAGTGTGGTCTCCAAGACTAAAGATCGTCTCACATGCACATACACAAATATAGAACACGAATCTGTACAGGCAGGGGAACCGCCCAGGAGGGTGCAATGGAGTTAACGACAGCTACCTTCGGAAACTGGTTATAAGAAATGGAATGGAGAGATTCTGTTGAATGAACCGACCAAAGAACCAACTGCCACCCTCTTCAGTGGAAAGTGTAGAGAGGAATGGGGATCTACCCCGAGGTCCTGTCACCCCAGGGCCATGTGGATCCTTAACCAGGGTAAACCGGGGGTGAGCAGTAGGGTCCTACTGCCCTCTGTCCTCGGGGGCTTCTTGCAGAGGGGCCTCTGCACCTTAGTCCAGCAGTACCCACCTACCTGCCCATCAGAGTCATAGCCCCAGGTAGTGGTCCCTGCCAGAGCCATGGCCCGGGCATCTGCGTCTCGGTGGGCTGCACTCAGGACAAAATGCCATGCTCTGCTGCTCCGCGGGCGCCTGGCCATGGTGGACAGGATCTGAAAGAAAACAGGTTCTGAGCAAAGGAAACACCGGGCATACGAAGGTCTCCCAACAACCCCTGCATCTGGACGTGGCTGGCTGGGCCACATCCCCCTCAAGGGGGAGCATTTTGTGAGCCACATGGTGCTAAACTGAGGCTCCAGACCTCACCTCATAGCTCCTACCTCACTCCAGTGTCCAAGCACCTTGATAAACACTACGTAGAGTGTGTGAAAGGCCGTCCAGACACACATGGCTCTCCAATCCCTAGCTCAGTCCCGCCTTCAGCTCAGCCTAGGGAACCCAGCTGGGCCGCCGGGATGTCCCGCAGGCACCTCAGACCTCACCTGGCTCCTCCTCCATTGTTGTTTGACAAATGGCATCTCCAGCCTCCGGGTTCCTCATGCCAGACTCATAGCATTCACCCCCCTCCCGACTTCCTCCTTCCCCACACCAGCTCCGCAGAGCCAGTCCCACCCCACACACTCCGCTCCCTACACAGCCAAGCTGTTTTTGACACAGATCTTGAAACTTCAAGCAAACCTTACATCTTTTCACTCCTCAGGGATTGCCATTCTTCTTAGGATAAAAGGCAACATCCCCCAAAGCCTATCAGGTTCCGCTGTGCCTCTCCAATCCAGTGGCCGTGTCCCAGTTGCTAGCTCTTCCCTGCCCTTTGCCCGGAATGCCTTCCCCTCCCCTCCTTGGCTCTGTTTCCGTAGCCGACTTACAGTCACATCTCGATTTCTATGAGTATCTACTGCCTAGTTCTCCCCCGGAACGAAGTCTCCAGGACAGGAACTGTCCCCCAGCGGGGACCCCGGCAGGCACAGGCCAGCGCTGTCGGCGGAGGAACGCAGGCACCGCTTTCTAGGCTGGGAGCGCCGTCGGTAGAACCAGGCCCCCTCCCTCCAGCAGGGCCCCCGCACGGCAGCTTCACCTGCCGGTCCGAGGCAGTGCTGCCGCCGCTCCGGTCGGCCGGCCCAGCCACCATCCGCTGCGTCTGCAGCGCTCAGTGGGCGACCCGCGATGCACGCGAAGTGACCGGCCCATGAGACTGTCTCCGGCCTCGAAGCGGGGAGCCTCTGACTAATTTCAGTTTCGGGCGGTGCCGCGGCTCCTCCCCGCGCTGCGCGGCGGGCAAACAGTGCGGGGCAGCCCGCCCGGGTTCCGCCCGCCCGGGCCACGGCGCCGCCCGCGGGAACAAATGCGCGGCCGGGCCTCGCCGCCGGCGGTCCCGCAGGGCCCCGATCCCGGGCGGGTCGGGAGGGCGCGGACGCACCCGCCCTCACCTGAGCCGCTCCGCCGCCACGCGCCGCCGGTGGCCGTGACCCACTTTCCGCTCCAGAGCGAGACGTAAACAATCCCCGCCCCCCGCAACGCATCGGCCGTGCAGCCCGAGGCTGGCGCTCCAGGTCCGGCGCCCGGCACTCGCCGCTGGCCGAGAGGCTGCGGAACCGGTCAGGCCTGACTCGGCGTCCTCACTGGCCGCATCCTAAGCGGTCGGGGACGAGGCCGCGCGCCCCTGGGACGAGGGGCGAGTTGGGGGGGCGGCCCTACACTCCACCATTGACACGGAAGTGGGTTCCTCTCCGGTACGTCGTCCGCGCCGGAACTTGCGTAACCCTTTGTGCAACCTAATTGGCTAAGAGGAGCGTGAGTGGACCTATCAAGAAGAGCCAGGGGGCGGGCTCGAGCTGCCCATTGGCCGAAGGCTCCTCACTCGGGCTGCAGGCGGACGGAGCGGAGGAAGCGGACGCGAGGCGTGCAACCTGCGGGAGGGATGGAGGCGGTGGCGGGTGAGTCTGCGGGCGCCGCGGGGAGCGGGAAGAGACCGGCCCGCAGCTGTTGGTCGCGACCCTGGGTGTTTAGCGAATCGTCTTATGTGCAATGTAAGGGTCACGGAGACGCACGTGTACTTATGAGTGTAACGTCCTCAAGTTGCAAGTTTTCATGTAAGTGCCGCGCTGCTCGGGAGCGTGAATTTAGGGGAACTCGGAGCACGTGCGCTGTCTGTCGTTAAAAATACAATACTGCCGGTTATGCCATCGTTTTTTGATTTGGTGATACCCCAAGAAAACAGGAAGAAGTTTGTGGGGTTCTAAAAGACACCAGAACATCACATACTTTTAGTTATTTGTGGAAGTTTTATTTGAGCTTTCCAAACCTTAATATTTGAAAAAATGAAAGTTCTGTTGGACGGATACAAGCCCGTATCATAGATTTGCACAGATTAACCAAAGTCGGTTTTCATAACTAGGGGGTTGCCACATTATCTTTTAAAAGACCTCAGGTCTGGTACGTTGGGCACCAAGCTCTTACAGCTCAATTCATCCACCAGATTGTAAACAACACTAGAGGAAAAAATCTGAAACGAGTTTTTAGAATAAGGGCAGTTTTGCTACAAGGTAAGATCTAGATTGATCAATTTTTAAAAGAGTTAGCTGCTTTTTTAACCAGGAGGAAATGCAGGTAAAAATCCAAAAGGTGGAACCTGGGTATGCCCAGCGGCCTGGCCTGTTATTTGTATCTTTCTAGAAAGATGCCTTATGTTGGAAGAGTGACAAGCTTGTCCAGTTTATCGAATAATCGTCGTCATTGGTTGGGCTTAAGAATGAAGCTGACCCTGACTTACCGCAAAGGTGCCCCTCACGTTCTTCTGAGGGGAGATACAGCTTTTCTTGCCTCTTCCAGCACAGCCTCTCGCACTTAGTAGGCACTCACATTTAGGTGAATGCACTGCGTTGATGGTCTGTTTATAAACTTTTCAGCTTGCTTAGGGGTGAAAGGTTCTGTGGTTGACCGCCAAGGATCGCTGTCTGAGAAGTTCAGCTCCATCCAGTTATCTGATGAGTGCCCTGTTTGGTCTCAGATAAAATTCCCCACTCCCACCAGTAAGGAAAGTGGTCCAGTGATTAGGAGCTTGGCTAAACCAGGATCCAGATCGGCTCTTGTGTTTCCACCTGAGCCCTTCCCTCCACCCCAGCAACAGTGAAGTTGACTCCCAAATACCTTTTGATGGTAAAACAATTTCAGTAATTAACCTTTTAAAAAATTCCTCATCCAAGGATATTTTTCCTTTCATTTTTCGAGAGTGGTGGGGGGTGGGGGGAAGAGAGAGAGAGAAACATCAATGTGAGAGACATTGATTGGCTGCCTCCTGCACGTGCCCTGACCGTGGCTGGGGATTGAGCCAGCAAACGAGGTACAAGCCCTTGACCCTTAGGTCCGAGGACCAACATTCTAACTACTGTTCTAACTACTGAACCAAACCAGCCGGGGCTAAGTAACCTTTTAAATTGCTGCAGGGATGACCTGAAGCTAGGGTCTGGGGCTTCCTGTTTGCAGGCAGTGATCCACGCCCGGGATGTCCCACCCTAGGTGCTGGGAGCGGATCTGGGAAAGGCACTTGAATGCTTTGGTGACAAGGACCTGCCCGACAGCCAGGGTAGGCGCCCTCTGAGTGCCTCCTAGGGAGACTTTGGAAGTGCAGGCGGCTTTTGAACATGCCCTTGAGAGGTGGGTCAGGAGGAAGGACCGTACGCACTTCTGTGTTGATTGTTGAGCCCCGTCTGCGTGTGGGGCGGGTGGAAAGAGCCGCTGCTGGAAGCAGGGCGAGGTCCTGAGGGTGCTGTAGCGAGAACAAGGGGTCACTGCGGGGGGGCTGAGGGCTGTGTGTGCAGGGCGCAGGGGTTAGTTGGTGAATATTTATTTGGTGACATTTGGGGCTCGTTTTAGAAAGAGGAGCTGGGTCAGAGTGGCTGGTGGCCAACAGGGGTCCACAGAGGCAACTCTGGTCTCAGGACCTGTGTGGGAGTCACAGGATGCCCCTGCCCTTGTGTACTAGGGTTTCTTAAGGCTGGGCTGGCAGCCAGGTGACATTGACATTCACCCCCCCCCCCCCCCATGATTGCAGCTGCCCTGGGTCCCCAGAGCTGTAAGGGTCCCTCCTGAGAACTGGAGGCCAAGGCTGCCTTGAGTGCTTCTCTGACTCCAGAGGAGCGGGCTGGGTGCCTGAAGATCAGACCTGGGCCCAGGAGCGGGGTGGGAGCTGCCCAAGCACAGAGGCGTCATGGTTGTAACAACCCAGTTTGCATTAGTCTCCATTGGAATCAGCCGGGAGCCAGCAAGCTTTGGTTTATTGCCTGTGTGTGTGCACTTACACATGTGCACACTAGAAAGAGGAGCAATGTGGGTCATTTTAGGCAAGAGTGGGAGCAGCAGCATTGGAGGAACCAAGGGGTTGGGGGGCAGGTCTCAGGACACAGGAGGTGCGTGGTGACCAGTGAGTGAGCAGTGAAGAGCATCTGTGTGAAGGGCCTCCTCGCTAACTGGCATCCTTCTGAGCAGAGCCTGGAAACCTGGCTGGCGTCCGGCACATCATCCTCATCCTCTCGGGAAAGGGGGGAGTCGGGAAAAGCACCATCTCCACCGAGCTGGCCCTGGCCCTGCGTCACGCAGGCAAGAAGGTGAGCACCTGCTGCCCTCAACCACAGCACTGCCCCCTCCTGAGCCACCCCTACCCCTTCCCTTCTGGGTAGACACACAGGGAAGCCATGCTTTCTTCCTGCCTGGGGAGACCCCTACATGCCATGCAGCCATCCTGGCTCCTTGCAGGTGGGGATCCTCGACGTGGACCTGTGTGGCCCCAGCATCCCCCGCATGCTCCAGGCACAGGGCAGGGCCGTGCACCAGTGTGACAGTGGCTGGGTGCCCGTCTTCGTGGACCAAGAGCAGAAGGTCTCCCTCATGTCTGTGGGTTTCCTGCTGGAGAAGCCGGATGAAGCTGTGGTGTGGCGAGGCCCCAAGAAGAACGGTAATGACCAGGCAGGGGCCTGCACTGTCAGCCTTCCAGCCTCCCTTGGCGCTCAGTTAGAAAGCCGAACAAGAGCCCTAGCTGGTTTTGCTCAGTGGATAGAGCATCAGTCTACGACTGAAGGGTCCTAGGTTCGATTCCCGTCCAGGGCACCTGACCAGGTTGCAGGCTCGATCCCCAGCAGGGGGCATGCAGGAGGCAGGCGATCGTTGATTCTCATCATTGACATTTCTGTCTCTCCCTCTCCCTTCCTCTCTGAAATCAATAAAAATATATTTTTTAAAATCTGCTTTAAAAAAAAAAGGCGGAACAAGAGCCTGGAGCTGCTGGCCTTCCCCACCCCACGGGCCTCCTGCTGCTCACGTGACCAGTCATGCCTGGACGTGGTGGTGGTGTCCAGATGGCAGGTGTGGGCCCTGAGAGCGAGACAGCTATGTGGCTGTCGGCTATGAGGTCCCCTTCCCCTTGGCAGGAAGGGCGGGTATGCTCAGACCTGAGCCCACCCTGTGTGTGTTGGGTGTGGGAGGAGGGGCACCAAGATGGGGCTCCGGTGCCTCAGCACCAGCAGGTGGCATAAGCCCCCTAGTGAGGCTGCAGGTATTTTGGGGGGAGGGTGGGGGCTGCTCCACTCAGGTCATCTTCTCTCGGGCTGTGAAAGCTGAGGTGTCCCCAAGGCTGGGCACAGGTGCCCCAGGAGGGTCTACCCAGGCCTGAGCAGAAGTCTAGCAGAGTAGGGTGGCCCAGTAGCTGGGAAGAAGGCGGTGCTTGTGGGGGACAGGGACAGAGGTGCCTCCCTGCTGCACTGTGCGTCCCCCCACATTCTGAGGAGCAGCGTGGAGGCCGGGTGGAGGCGGTGGGTGTGGGAGACCCCTTTTGAGACCCCAGCCACCTGACTTCCCTGGGTCTTCGCAGCTCTGATAAAACAGTTTGTGTCTGACGTCGCCTGGGGACAGCTGGACTACCTGGTTGTGGACACGCCCCCAGGAACCTCTGATGAGCACATGGCTGCCGTGGAAGCCCTCCGACCCTACAGCCCCCTGGGGGCCATCGTGGTCACTACGCCCCAGGTACTGCAGAGCATGGTCCCATTTCCCAGTGTGCCACCTCCTTCCTGCTCTGTATCTCTTCTTGGTCGAGTGTTCAGGATTCCCATTGGCCTGTTCTGGCTCGTCCCTGGTCCCTAGGCGGTGTCTGTGGGGGATGTGAGGCGGGAGCTGACCTTCTGTAGAAAGACAGGGCTGCGCGTGATCGGCATCGTGGAGAATATGAGCGGCTTTGTCTGCCCACACTGCACCGTAAGTCGTGGGAAGTTGTGGGCCGATTACCCATGTGGTTGTGGGGTGAGGGGATGCAGGGGAGAAGATGCTGTGCCCCCTATCCTGCTCCCTGGCCTGGACCCCACTCCCTGAGTGCAGAGAGAGTCCTCAGGTGGACCCTGCGCCTCTGTCCTAGGAGTGCACCAACGTCTTCTCCAGGGGAGGCGGTGAGGAGCTGGCCAGACACGCCGGAGTCCCCTTCCTAGGTGAGCGGGTCAGGGCTACCCCTTGGCCTCTGCTCCGGGTGGTCCCACCTGCCTGTGCCCACTGCCCTTGGTGGGGGAGGATGACAGTAGCCGTGTCCCCTGTCCTTGAGTTGCAGGTATCAGTTCATGTCTAATGCTGATCACTGCTGACCAGCTGGAAAGAAACGGCCTGAGAGAGGCGTACCCCCAGGCCTTGAGCCGCAGCCCAGGCTGGTGCCTGCTGAAACCCCCTGGAGAGCAGAAGAGTGGCTTCCGCTCCGGGAGCGCCATTATGGGTGGGGGGGTGGGGGACACGCGTGCATGGCCACGTGTCCCCAGTGCTTGCCTTGCACTTTCTGCAAGTGGGCAATGTCCAAGGCAGCAGAGCTGGACCTGCTGGGTTGGCTGGTGGCCGTCGAGGTAGAAATTGAGCTCAAGCCCTTCTAGGCACCTCAGCCAGAGTGAGGCTGATGGGTGTCCGCTCTGGGCTAAAACAGACTGACAGCAGCGCCTGTGCGAGGGAGGTGTGTGGACAGGGCCTCCCAGCCTCATGCTCAACACCTTTCCCCTTCCTTCTGTCTTCGCAGGCTCTGTGCCCCTGGACCCCAAGCTCACGAGGAGCCTGGAGGAGGGCCGAGACTTTATCCAAGAGTTCCCCCACAGCCCTGCCTTTCACGCACTCTCCGCCATAGCCCAGAAGGTTTTGGAGACACCGGCCCAGCTCTCCTGACCAAGGCCTCTCCTGGCGCCTCTGTGGGGCTGCAGCTCACAGACTCGGCAGAGGTCCTGGGTGCGGTTCCCGGAACCTGCAGGGCTGGCCTGTAGGGCTGTCACTGTGTGGACCTCCCCCTGCCCGGGCCCTTGGGAGGCGTTTTGTGCTTCAGCAGCAGCTGGGCACCAGAGCCACTGACAGTGAGTGGTTCTGCTGGCTTGGTCTGTTGCAGGCCCTGGGGGTAGCGAGGGGTTTAGTGCCATGGCCTGAGCTCTGGTGCCTGCGCATTCGCTCTTCATGCCGTGGTACTCACATGCCCCAGACGGACAGTCCACTCCTGATACCTCCACGTTGTCCACAAAGCTTGTGGGTCTGGAAGTTGGCTGGGGACTTTGTCGTCCTCAAGTGCCTGGTTGCTGGTGGGGCTGTGAGTGATTGTGATTGAGGACGGGAGCACCCTGTAAGGTATTAGCTTCAGAGCCCACAATTAAATGTGTCCTGCCACCATGGTTATAAGTCTGACATCCTAGGTCATTCCGCCTTTGTCCAACCTCGGGGTATGACTGGTTGTGTGCCATAGCAGACAGCGTTCACCCCAAGACCCGGGCTGGACCAGCAGGCTGGTTATCAACAGGCCCCTGAGGATTAGGGTGAGGGTGTGTTTGCAGAGGAATTGGATATGTCAGAGAAACGTGAGCATGGGGGCCCGCAGCGGCCTCCACACTGCAGGGACCTCGGGCAGAGCGAAGAGCAGAGGAGTGTGAAATGCCGTCAGTCCCAGGAAGGCAGGAGGGCTGTCCATTCTGCAAAGCAGGAGAAGGGCGGGGGTGCCGCTCTTCCCAAGGGAACAAGGGCTGTCAGAGGAGATGTAGCAGCTCTGAGGTGGGGGTGTCCAGCAGGGCAACCTTTGGTACCATTTCCATGGATGTTGGGGTACTGAGGAAGGGGCTGTGCTGAGAGGAAGAGGTGGGGAGGAGCGCCATTAAGGGGTTTGGCTGGGAGAGAGGATTGGCACCTGCTCTGGCCCCGTTTGACACCAGCTGCTGGGCCTCCTGGAGCTGAGGCTGCTTCTGCTGTGCTTCGGCTCCCGGGCTGGGCCGCCTCCGAGAGAACTCGACCTAACAAGGACCTGAGTAAGTGCCCTCCCCTCCTCAGGTGGGGGTGGGCGTCCGGGGGCCGGGGTGGGAGAGCATGAAGAGTCCAAGCTCGGGGAGGGGAGTGGAAGGGTAGAGGGACCGAGGCAGCCCCGGGGTGGGCTGAGCTGGCAGCAGGAGCGTTCCACAGGTGCCCCAACTGATGCTTTCCTCCCTCCGCCAAGTTTCATCCCTGTGGGCACAGGCATGTTTGTTCGATTGCTTTTAATGGGTGACAGCTGTGCCCCCGATCCTCCTGATCTGGCCCTCAGGTGCCAGGCCAGCAAACCCCAGGACCGTGTGTTCCCTGAGAAGAACCCCCAACAAGTAAGCAGTGTGGGCCTGGCCTCCGGGAGCTGCGGGGTAGGGCGCCCACCAGGCTCCCGGGATGGCAAGGGCTTGTCCTGACTCCAGGGCAGTATCTGGCCTGGATAAGCGTTGGATCAGCAATGACTAAAGTGGTCCTCACCAACATCACGCAGGTCGAGTCCCGAGATGCTGGGGGGACTGGCACAGGTGATGTTGTTGTAGGTATACACAGGTCGCTGGCAGTCTTCCCCTTCGGAAACAGCCTGGACAAAGCGGGGCACAACAGTGGGGTGCTGCAGGGCGAAGGCCCTCAGGGCCTGGAGGGGGCAGCCACAGTGCCAGGGATTGCCCTCCAGCCACAGGCGCTCCAGGCCCGCAGGCTGTGGCACAAAGGTCTGCAACGAGTTGTTCCTGAGGCTGAGGTAGCGCAGCCGCACCAGCGGCGAAAGGATGCTCGCAGGCAGGGCCTCCAGGTGGTTGTGCGAGATGTCCAGCCAGAAGGTGCAGTGCAGGGGCCCCAGGACTTCTGCCGACAGTGCCGACAGCCGGTTGCGGGACAGGAGCAAGTACTCCAGCTTGCCAAGACCCTGGAAGAGCTGACCGGGCAGCTGCGTTAGCTGGTTTGAGGTGAGGTCCAGCTCCAGGAGCTCAGGGAGCCCCCACAGGCTCTGTTCCTCAATGGCCGTGATGCCGTTGTCCTTGAGAAAGAGCCGACGCAGCCCGGAGAGGCCAGCGAAGGTGTGCTGGCGGATGCGGCCCAGGCAGCTGCCCTCCAGGTGCAGGCTGTGCAGCTTGGCCAGGCCCTGGAACACTCTCACCGGAAGGTTCCGCAGACAGTTGCCAGAGAGGTTCATGACGGCCACGTTCGAGAGGCCGAGGAAGGCTCCCGCCTTGACCTCCTGGATCTGGTTGTCATTGAGGGTGAGCACCTCCAGCTGGCCCAGACCCTCAAAGGCCTTGTCCGGCAGCTGCCGGAGGCGGTTGTGGCCCAGCCGCAGCTCCTCCAGGAAGTGCAAGTCCTTGAAGGTGCGGGGCCGCAGGCTGGTGATGGCATTGTGTGAGAGGCGCAGGACGTGCAGGCCCAGCAGGCCCGGGAAGGTGTCTTCCAGGAGGCCGCCCACACGGTTGTGTGACAGGTCCAGCCAGCGCAGAGCTTTCAGGCCCAGGAACGCCCCCGGGGCCATGGCGCCGATGTGGTTGTGGTCTAGGTAGAGCTTCTGGAGCTTGGGCAGCTTGACAAAGATGTTGGCCTTGATGGATCGCAGAGCGTTCCTGCTCAGGTCCAGCTCGCGGAGCTCGCTGAGGCCATGGAAGAGTGGGGGCTGCAGGTAGGTCAGCTTGTTGCCTGCGAGGACCAGCTCACGTAGATTGACCAGGCCCTGGAACACGGTGTCAGGGAGCACGGCCAGGCTGTTCCAGCCAAGGTTGAGGTCCCAGAGGTTGGCCAGGCCATGGAAGAGGCCCTCATCCACCCTTCTGAGGAGATTGTTGTTGAGGCCAAGTGAGGCGAGACCCGGCGTGTGCAGGAAGGTGCGAGCCCCAAGGGCGCGCAACTGGTTCCGCTCCAGGTGCAGGTGGTACAGGTTCTGCAGGCCCAACAGCACTTTGGGCTCCAGGCTGGCCAGCCCGCTGCCCTGCAGATTGAGGAAGCCCAGGCTGGAGAAGTTGCGGAAGGCTGCCTCGGGGATGGAGGAGAAGTTATTGCCATCCAGCCACAGGGCCCTGGCGCTGTCGGGGATCCCGTCGGGCAGCCGTGTGAGGTTCCGGGAGCTGCAGAAGACGCTGAGCTCATCTGTGTAGTCATCGTGGCCGCAGGTGCAGATGGCTGGGCACTGCAGGCCCCCGGTGTCCCCTGGCACTCCAGGCTCCACTCCCTCCAGGCCACGGGGGCCCAGCGCTGCCCAGGAGACCAGCAGCACTGCCAGGGCCAGGCCTCCTGCAGGGAGAGGAACTTGGGGAGAGGCGGCACTAGAGCTCGGATGTGAACCCCGGAGTGAGAGACCTGGAGCCGTCTAGGCCTCAGCCCGCACGTGTGGGCCACCCTTTAACTTAGCACCCATTCCACAGCACGCCACCGTGAGAGGCGGTTCTGCTGATGGGACTGGAGGTGTGAGCTGAGGTATGCAGTCGCCCCACTTAAATTGGAAGCAGAAGGCAGGGGCAGGGTGCCCACCAGGTGTTCTCCAGCTCAGAACAATCACAGGACTGACGGGCAGTACCTCTTCCAGAGAAAACTAAGGACTGGCCACCCAGTGATTAGGCCGTGTGTCCATCCGTGTCCCTAACAGGGACAGTCAGCCGGGCCAAGCTGCCAGGTGGGCCTAGAGGAAGGCGTGAGCGAGAGAATGTTCTGGAGACAGTCTGAGTGGGTACGCGCTTGTTGCCTTTGGAGGCTGAACAGCGAATCAGATGCGTTTAGCCTGCACCCAGGTACTTGGCCCAGCACCATGGTGAGGAGAGAGACGGTGCTGGCCGCAGTGGCAGGCAGGGACCCTAGACCAGTGGTCGGCAAACTGCGGCTTGCGAGCCACATGCGGCTCTTTGGCCCCTTGAGTGTGGCTCTTCCACAAAATACCAGCTCTTCCACAAAACACCGACTTCTGCGCATGGGCCACGAAGTTTCAATCGCACTGTACGTGCGCGCCTACGTGCGCGCCCGCACGTGGTATTTTGTGGAAGACCCACACTCAAGGGGCCAAAGAGCCGCATGTGGCTGGCGAGCCGCAGTTTGGCGACCACTGGCCTAGACCGTTGGCTCAAGACCGTCAACTCACTGGGGTCAGGTTTTGTTTCAGAACAAAGGGTGCCAAGCTCCCCAGCAGCTGTCTCAGAACCTCTGCTGGCCACTGGGCTGCCCTGCAGAGCGTGGGGTCTCGGTGAGGCAAAGGCAGTGCAGCAGGATACCCCTCACCAAACTGAATGGGCCTAGGCCCTGTGATGGAACAAGACAGCAGTGGCTTGGCCTCCAAGTGGCTGGGAGGGCAGCAGGCCCTCGCCCAGCAGGGGTCTCCAGGGCAAGGGCCCTGGTTTGGGGTAAGAAGACACCCACCCTGCCTCCCTTGTGTTGCTGTTCTGGGCCCTTAGGAGGAGGAAAAGGTGACCCTCTGGGGCCAGGCTCAGCTGCACCCTCCAACACCCCTGCGGCCCCATTCCCCCCATGGGCTCCCAAAAGTTCAGCCTAGCCAGAGCCGAGCCATGTGGAGGGCTGCAGAGCCCCAGTGGGCTGGGGGGTCCGGGGAGCCTCACCTTTCCTCAGGGCCATCCCGCATGCAAAGCAGACAGCAGGGCTGCTGGGGCTGGCTGTCCTGCCTTCTGGATTTCCCCACCTCCAGCGCAGCCAGGCCTGTCACAGGCCAGCTCATCCCTGCTGGCCCTGGGCTCCATTAACCCCCTCCTGTCGGGTGGCCAGGTGCCCTGGGAGTAGCTGGCACAGCGGTGAAGCTGGGGGCCTGCGTGCATCCTGAAGCCACCCTCAGGGTCCAAGGTGGGCCATGGTGCAGCTCTGAGGGCCAACAGGGGCCTGTCCCGTCCCTCCCCCGCTTCTAGCCCAGCCCTGCGGAGTGGGGCCAGCAGGCCGGAGGGGAGGGGACGGGGGGAGTATGCCTAGGAGCAGCCTGTGAGGGTCGGGTGCTTGGTTAGGTTTGGGGAATCCAGGAAAGGAGCCTCCTATGCTCGACTCCCCTGCCCTGGATGGGCCTCCTTGGGGAGCTCTCCGGGTCTCCCCACCTAGCTGATGGCCATGTGAGGGTTAAGCAGGAGCCACCACATTTCCCAATGGGCCTGCCCATCTGCCCTGGCACACTGACCACCCCCTTCCTAACTTGGGTGGGGTCGCCCAGCCCAGCCTTGGCTTCTCCTGTGACCTCAGGGTCAGCTGGTGTCTGGCCACTGCCCCTCCCCAGCCTCTGCTGGCAAATGCCTGGCAGAGCCCAGCCGCCTGCTGTTTGCTTTTCGCAGGCAGGCGCCACTTTCCCTGTAAGAGAGTGGGGGGCAGGAGGGGGGCCTGGCCTAGGGCCAGGCGTCTGCCTGCTGGGAGCCCCCATGCTGTCCTGCAGGCTCCTGTGGGGACACAGCCACTCCGTTCTGTAAATAGGCCGCTGGGATGTGTGCCCAGTGCCTGGCCTGAGGTCAGAACTTAGGTGATGGCTGGCAAGGCTGCTGGAGCCTAGGAGCCCCACCACGCCCTTACCCGCCTGTCAGTCTCTGCTCTTCCTGCTCAAACCAGGTACAGTCTGGCCCTCCAGCCATCCCTTCCTCTGTGGGGGACCCTCCCTCCCTCCCGTCCGCTGTGCCTGCTCTGCCTGGGGTGGTGGGCCTGTGTTTGGAAGGGTCTAGAGTAGGCACAGCTGGGTCTGGGGAGGGCAAGGCTTATTGGTTTAAGGGACTTTCAAATGGAACATTTTTATATCCAACTGGGTGGACAGTGGGGAGGGGGGGGGGGAGCTGTCCGAATCCTCCCGTCGGGTCTGGAAGCTCCTCACTGGGCCCAGGGACTGGAACCCTCACCTGCCTCCCCAGTGGCAGCCCCTCCCCTGCCTCCCAGCTGTGGGGTGGCGGTGAGGGGACAGCTTTATCTCCCTCCCTTTTATTGAGCTTGGATCTTTTTCCAGGTCATTTCTCAGCTTCTGAGAAATTATAGATCTGCCTGGGAGAAAGTCCGCACCCAGAAATTTACAGAGTAAACACAGTTACACAGCAGAAAGTGCGGACTCAGCAGGAGTTCTGGGCCAGTGGGGCCTCTTCTCTGTGCTGGATCATGAGGCTGGAGCAGGGTGGGTGCACGTGGACAAGGAGCGTTGGTGTTCCTGACACTGAACATTTGAAGGTTGGGACAGGAAATTCCTGTGATCGAGCTTGCGCGTCTGGGAAAGCCTTACTCAGTGGTTCTCAACCTTCTGGCCCTTTAAATACAGTTCCTCATGTTGTGACCCAACCATAACATTATTTTCGTTGCTACTTCATAACTGTAATGTTGCTACTGTTATGAATCGTCATGTAAATATCTGATATGCAGGATGGTCTTAGGCGACCCCTGTGAAAGGGTCGTTCGACCGCCAAAGGGGTCGTGACCCACAGGTTGAGAACCGCTGCCTTACAGGATTTTGGCAGCTGGGGTTGGCTATTTTTTAAATTTTTTTTTCTTTTCTTTTTAGAGAGAAAGGGAGAGAGAAAAAACAAACATCAATTGGCTGCCTCCTGCACGCCACCTGAGGACCGAGCCATAACCCAGGCATGTGCCCTGACTGGGAATCGTACCAGCCACCTTCTGGTGCACAGGACAAAGCTCAACCAACTCAGCCACGCTGGCCGGGGCGGGTTGGGAACTTTAATTCTGCGAGTTGTGCAGTAACCCTTCCGGAGTAGCTGGGAGCCACTCCGTGCTGGGACACCTGAACGCCACGTGCTGCTCTGTCTGCTCTTACCCCAGAGGGACAGTGGCTTTTCTTGTCTGTGTCTCCTCCATCCCCATGAGATGGCAGCTCAGGCTCACTGGCCGGTGGGCTGTCCTCTCTGAAGTGCAGGTTTCAGTCTCTGGCCAATTTTCTATTTGGTTGTCAACTCTGAATTATAAGACAATTAAAAAAAAAATCACATGAAGATGCAAGCCATTGTCAGGGTGGGGAGCCCATGCTTTCTGCTCTGTAGTTTGCTTTTTTGTGCTCTTGATCATGGTAGTGGCGAGAGTTTAATGTGGTCTCTCATAAGCTGTTCCTTAAATCTTATGAACTTGATTTCCCAAATACCAACAGTAAAGATGGAAAAAGTCCAAAAAGGTTTTTTTTATGTAGTCCAATTTATCAAACTGGTTTCAGGTCCTATTTGTCACATGACTTTTATGATCTTCTAAAATACCTTGAAAACATGTTACCTTTCACCTTGGCATCTGCAGGCTACCTGCTCTCCAATCCACTTCCTAAGCATGTGAGGCCGAGCTCACGTTTCATTCTCCTCAGCGGGTCCCCAGGGCTCACTACCATTTAGTTCGTGGCTGTCCTTGCTCCCTGCTCCTCAGGGTCCACGTCAGCGAGGGCCCTTTCTGGGCTCCCCTCCCCCCTCAGCTCCCCCTGCACCATGGAGGCTTTTCAGTGGGTCTCGGTAGCTGGTGGAGCAGGCCCTCCCTCCACTTCCTCCTCAGAGCACTTGGCTACTCAGTCCTTTGCATTTCCTCATCTGCTGCGGGAGCAGCTTGTCAAGTATCTAAAATGAAGCCAAAAGACTTTTTTTAAAAAGATTTTTTTTAGGCCTGGCCGGAGTGGTTCAGTGGTTGAGTGTCGACCTATGAACCAAGAGGTCACGGTTTGATTCCCGGTCAAGGCACTTGCCCGGGTTGTGGGCTGGATCCTCAGTGTGGGGCGTGCAGGAGGCAGCCAACCAGTGGTTCTCTTATCATTGATGTTTCTCCGTCTCCCTCTCCCTTCCTCTCTGAAATCAATAAAAATATACCTATTTTTCAAAGCCAATAAAGATTTAAAAAATATAATTTTTTACTGATTGTTAGAGAGGAAAGGAGAGGGAGAGAAACATCCATCAGCTGACCCTGCACACCCCCTCCAGGGGGGTGGTATCAAGCTCGCCACCAGGGCATGTCCTGACCGGAGTCAAACCAGCAGCCTTTTGGTGCATCAAACCACTGAGCCACACCAGCCAAGCCTCTTGAATTATGAATTGTGTTACAATTTGGGGAGAATTGACATCACAATACTGAGTCTTTTGATTTGTGTACATGGTGTAATTCACCTTTTTATTTAGGTCTCCTTTGGTTTCTCCCTTTCTGTAGATTCTGTGTTGTGATTTTGCATATATTTTTTAGATTATTTTTCCTAGATGGTTGTTACTAGATACTATGATAAATATCTTTTCTCCTTTAACTTTGTGGAGATTGAAATTGTTTTCTAAAAATAGGTTGGAAAAACAAAGTATTAACGGATGTGGTGCTTTTACTCAGTACTTTCTTTTTCTTTTAAAAAAATATATTTTGATTTTTTATAGAGAGGAAGGGAGAGGGATAGAGAGGTAGAAACATCAATGAGAGAGAAACATTGATCAGCTGCCTCCTCCACACCTCCTACTGGGGTTGTGCCCACAACCAAGGTACATGCCCTTGACCAGAATCAAACCTGGGACCTTTCAGTTCACAGGCCTACGCGCTATCCTCAGAGCCAAACCGGTTAGGGCTACTCAGTACTTTCTTAAACATCTTTATTGATATGTGATTCACACATAAAATGCATCATTTTATGTATACGTATACAACTCAATGATTATTTTTTTTCAATGATTCTTAATAAATGTGTAGGGTTGAGAAATCATACTCATCTAGCTTTAGAACATTCCCATACAGTGTGTGGTCCTCTGTGTCTTACCTTATTCACTTAGCATAGTGTTTTCGGTTCATCCACATGAGAAAGTGTTAATTTTCACTCCTTTTTATGGCTGGATGGTACTCCATTGTATGGATTTGCCCCATTTTGTGTATCCATTCATCAACTGATGGACATTTGGGTTGTTTCTATTGGGGTTACTACTATTAATGCTGCTATGAACATTTGTATATGACCCTTTGTGTGGATGTGTATTTAATTCCTGCTGGAGTGCTTCCTAGGAGTGGATTACTGATTCATAGAGGATTTATGTCTTAAAACAACAACAACAAAAAACCTGTTGCCCTGGCCAGTGTGGCTCAGTTGGTTGATCATCATCCTGTCTACTGAAAGGTTGCCAGTTCAATTCCTAGTCAGGGCACATACCTAGGTTGCCAGCTGGATCCCCAGTGAGGGCATGCGGGAGGCAGCCAATCAATGTTCCTCTCTTCCTCTCCCTCTCTCTTTAAAAACAGTAAAAAAAAGTTTTAAAAAATGATACTCCAGTTGTTCACATCCTCACCAACATTTGGTATGGTTACTTTTTTATTTTGAGCGATTTAATTTTAATTTGTTTTCTCTGACAATGATGTTGGGCCCTTTTCATATGTTTATTGGCCATTCTTATAACTTCTTTGGTGAAATGTTTGTGTATTCAAGACTTTTGCCCCTTTAAAAAAAATCTTTATTGTTGAAAGTATTACATATGTTCCCTTTTCCCCCACATTGACCCCTGCTACGCCCCCAGACCTTCACCACCCTATTGTCTGTCCATGGGTTATGCATATATGCATACAATTTCTTTGATCACTTCCCATCCACCTACCCTCCCCTCCCTCTGCGATTCTGCAGTCTGTTCTATGCTGCTATGTCTCGATTTATGTTGTTCATCAGTTTATTTTGTTCATTAGATTCCACATATGAGTGAGATCATGTGATACTTTTTCTCTCTCTGACTAGCTTGTTTTGCTTAGTATAATACTCTCCATATCCCTCCATGCTGTCTCAAAGGGTATGAGAGCCTTCTTTTTATTTTTTACTGCTGCATGGTATTCCATGGTATAAATGTACCATAGCATTTTTATCCACTCATCTACTCTTTTGCCTATTTTTAAATTGAGTTGTCTTCTTAGTAAGTTCTGATTCCCTAGCTCAGTGGTCGGCAAACTGCGGCTTGGCAAACTGCAGCTCTCAAGCCACATGCGGCTCTTTGGCCCCTTGAGTGTGGCTCTTCCACAAAATACCGACTTCTGCGCATGGGCCATGAAGTTTCAATCGCACTGTATGTGCGTGCCCGCATGTGGTATTTTGTGGGAGAGCCACACTCAAGGGGCCAAAGAGCCGCATGTGGCTCGCGAGCCGCAGTTTGCCGACCACGGCCCTAGCTGGTTTGGCTCAGCGAGTAGAGTGTCGGCCTACGGACTCAACGGTACTAGATTCAATTCTGGTCAAAGGCACATGCCCAGTTGCGGGCTCGATCCCCAATGGAGGGCATGCAGGGGGCAGCTAATCAATAATTCTCTCTCGTCATTGATGTTTCTATCTTTTTCCTTCCTCTCTCAAATCAATAAAAACATTTTTTTAAAAAAATAAGTTCTCAAATTTTATACATTATGGATATAAGACTATATATTTTGAATTATCAGATATGACATTTGTAGGTATTCTTCTCTATGACTTGTCTCCTCATTTTTAAAAATACTTTTTGTTGGTTTCAGAGAGGAAGGGAGAGAGAAATAGAAACATCAATGATGAGAGAGAATCATTGATCAGCTGCCTCCCGCACACCCCACAATGGGGATCAAGCCCACAACCCAGGCATGTGCCCTGATTGGGGGATCAAACCGTGACCTCTGAGTTCATAGGTCAACACTCAACCACTGAACCATTGGCATGTCTCATTTTTTAAAATGCTGTCTTTTTTTAAAAAATATTTTTTTATTGATTTCAGAGAGGAAGGGAGAGGGAGAGAGAGATAGAAACATCAATGATGAGAAACATTGATCGGCTGCCTCCTGCACACCCCCTTCTGGGGATCGAGCCTGAAACCCATGGAATGTGCCCTTGACCAGAATTGAACCTGGGACCCTTCAGTCCACAAGCTGATGTTCTATCCATTGAGCCAAACTGGCTAGGGCTAAAATGCTGTCTTTTTGAAGTGCAAGTTTTTTACTCTAAGTCCAATTTATCAATTTTGTTCTCTTTTATGGCTCACATGTTTGGTGTTGTGTCTTACTCTGCCTAATCCAAGATCACAAAATTTTCTCCTGTTTTCTTCTAAAAGCTTGATTACTTTTAGATGTTATATTTAAGTCTATGATCCATTTAGAGTTAGTGTATAATGTGAGATGAGGTTCTAAGTTCACTTTTTTATGTATAGATACCCAATTGTCTCAGCACCAATTGTTGAAAAGACTATAATTTCCCCCACTGAAATTTCTTGCATCTTTGTTGAAATCAGTTAACCATAAATATAAGAATTTATTTCTAGACTCTCAGTTCTGATCCATTAAACTACATGCCTATTATCCTTGCACCAATATATTATGTGGATTTATAGTAAGTTTTGAAATTAGGCAGTGTAAGTCCTCCAACTTAGTTCTTTTTCAAAATTGGTTTGGCTCTGCCCTAGCTGGTTTACTCAGTGGTTAGAGCATTGGCCCATGGACTGAAGGGTCACAGGTTCAATTCCAGTCAAGGGCACATACCTCGGTAGCAGGCTTCATCCTGGCCCCAGTTGGGGTGTGTGCAGGAAGCAACCAATTGATGTGTTCCCCCGCCCCCCTTCTTTCTAAAAATCAATGGGGAAAAATATCCTTGGTTGAGGATTAACAACAACAAAAATGTTTTGGCTCTTCTAAGTCTTGTATTTCCATATAAATTTTAGGGTCAGTTTACTTTCTCCCAAAAATCCTGCTGGGATTTTGATAGGGATTCCATTGGACCTATAGATCAATTTGGGGAGAATTGATATTTTTTTTTTTAGTGTTTTTATTTTTACTTGAATTTGTTGGGGTGACATTGGTTTATAAAATTATATAGAGTCAGGTATACAATTCCATAATACTTCTGTATATTGTGAGAATTGACATCTTAATAGTCTTTTAATGGAATATGGAGTATCTTTCCATTTATTTGGATCTTTAATTTTCCCTTATCAGATTTTTATAGTTTTTAGTGTATAACTCTTACATTACTTCTGATAAATTCCTAAGTTTTTGGCCTATTAGTACATAGAAATAAAATGGATTTTTTTTTTCATTAATCTATATGCTAGGACCGTGGTCGGCAAACTGCAGCTCGTGAGCCACATGCGGCTCTTTGGCCCCTTGAGTGTGGCTCTTCCACAAAATACCACGTGTGGGCGCGCACGTACAGTGCGATTGAAACTTCATGGCCCATGCACAGAAGTCGGTTTTCGGCCTGGGCGAGTCTGTTTTGAAGAAGTACTGTTGATATTTGGCTCTGTTGACTGAGTTTGCCAACCACTGTGCTAGGACCTTGCTAAACTTACAAGTTCCAGGTAGGTGTATGTATCTGGATTCCTTAGGATTAGCTATATATAGGATCAAGACATTTTTACTTCAATATGTGTACTACTTTTGTGTGTGTGTGTGTGCCTTATTGCACATCCAGTACAGTGTTGAGTAGAAGTAGCAAGAGCAGACATTCCTACCTTGTTCCTGATTTTACAGAAAAGCACTGTCATTTGCCATGAATATGATGCTGATATTTTTCATAGTAGATGCTGTGATAGGCACTGATGCTCCCCCAACCAGATACCCATGTTGTTATCCCTGCAATCATGAATATGTCAGGTTACATAGCAAAGGAAGTTAAGGTTGCTCATCAGCTGACCTCAAAATAGTGAGATAAGTGGATTTTCCAAGTGGAGCAAATGTAATTACAAGGGTCCTTAAAAGTGGAAGAGGGGGTCAGAAGAGGTCCTGCTCTCCTGGAGGAGTATCCCCCTACCCGCTACTTTCTGAGTTTGTGAAGTGATTGGTTACTGATAGAATGCATTAGTGAAGGCATGTAGGCCTGGGCTTCCCTTTGCATGAAGACTTATGGCTTTTATCAATTCAATTTTTTGTTATAGGTCTATTCTGATTTTGTTTGTGAGGCAATGTGAGAAGGACTTGATCCACAGTTGCTAGCTTTTGAATATGGAGGCAGGAAGCCAGGAGCCAAGGAAGTAGGCACCTCTAGAATCTAGAAAAGGCAAGGAAACAGATCCTCCCCCCGCTGAAGTCTCCAGAAGGAAATAGGCCTGCTGACCATCCAGTGCAGCTCATGTCAGACTCCTGACCTCCAGAACTGCCAGTGGTAAGTCTATTGTTTTTAAGTCACTAACTTTGTAGTGACTGGACACAGCAGCCTTCAGAAATTCTGTCCTTTGTAGGTGGAGGAAGCTCTCTTCTATTCCTAGTCTGTTGAAAGCTTTTATTATGAATGGGTGTTGGATTTTGCCAAATATTTTTCTGCATCCAATGAGATGATATTGTGGGTTTTATCTTTTCTTCATTAATATGGTCTACCAGTATTTGAGCCCAGCCAGAATGGCTCAGTGATTGAGCATCAATCAGGGTACACGCCCCTATTTCAGGCTCAATCCCCAGTGAGGGGCTTATAGGAAGCAGCCAATCAATTATTCTCTCTCCTCATTGATGTTTCTATCTCTCTCCTTCTCTGAAGTCAATAAAGGGATATATATATATATATATATATATATATATATATATATTTATTTATTTATTTTAATGTTCTATTTGAAACAGACCACTTTTAGATACTAGTATAAATATCTACTGCTTTTAGATATTTAACCAACCTTGCATTCCTGTGATAAATCCTATTTGGTAATGGTGTATACTGTTGGTATTGCTGTATTTGGGTTGCTAACTTTTTATGAAGGATTTTACGCCTGTATTCATGAGAGACACTGATCTACATAAGGGACATTGGTCTCGTTTTCTTTTTGTGTGATATCTTTGCCTGGCTTTGGTATCAGGATAACATTAGACCCATAGAATGAGTTGGGGAGAGTTCCCTCCTCTATTTTCTGAGAGTTTGAGAGTGATTGGTGTTACTGATAGAATGCATATATCTAATTCCACTGGGGTTAGACAATATATTTTGTATAATTTCAGTCTCAATATTTATGGTGATGAATTTTGTGGCCTAAGATAGGGTCTATCCTGGAGAATGTTTCATAGGTGCCTGAAAAGGATATGGGTGGAATGTTCTATAAATAAGTAGGTTCACTTGAATGATAGTGTTCAGTCTTCTTTATCCTTGCTGATGTTCTGTCTAGTTGTCCTAAAATCTCCATTTATTATTGCTGAATTACCTATTATTCCTTTCAGTTTCTAAAATTCTTTTTCCCCATTGACTGCCTTCCATCGCTGCCCATTGAAACCAGACATGAGCTATTTGTTGCTGCAACAGAGGATTGTTATAACAGAAATCACAGAGAAAAAGAAATTGATTATTGGTTGTAGAGCTTAAGTCAAGGTTATGGCCTTAGAATATCTGCTGAACAGAACAACTCTAAGCTAGGGGTGTGGGGAGAGTGAAGAGGAAGAGGAAGGGTCTGGCTCCTGATGTCCTGCTCCTTGGCCTCTTACCCCCACATACCACCCGGCCTGAGTGGAATCCCAGATTGGCTTGAGGGTCTGAGCTCAGAGTTCAGAAATCAGATAGAGGCACGTGGGAGGGATGTGTGTGTCCTGGGCCTTCCTCTCAGGATCTATCTAGGGACCCTAGGCCAGGCTCCCTGGATTCATGGAGATCGCTTCTTCTCCAGGCCTCTCTGCTACCCCAGCTCAGAACCAGTCACCCATAGAAGAGGGGGGACCAGGAGAGGCCTCTCCTTTTACAGTTCTACTTACAGGTTAATAGAATGATCACAAGTTTCAGAGTACTAGGCAGAGGTGGGGGCTGCACAGCGTTGGGAATGTACTAAGTGCCTCTGAATTGTACATTTTTAAGTGGCTAATTGTATGTTGTATGAATCTCACCTCAATTTAAATAAATAAACTCTAAAAGGTTTTTATTGCTACTAAAACCTAAGTGACTCTGTAGCTAGAGAGAAACGTACCACTGGGACTCGTGCAGGACACACAGCAGATCAGCTGGGTCGCTGTGGAAGAAACAGCAAGGACCTGGTCAGGCCCATGTTTGGCCCGCACGACAGAAGACCGCACTCAGGGAGCAGCTCCCATGGGCATCAGTAAAGGGTCAGACCAAACGCACAGGGACAAGGCTTAGTGAGAGATGGAGCCCGCATCCAGAGCAGTCAGGAAATACTTCAAAGTAAAAGTCCTCAGCCCTAGCTGGTTTGGCTCAGTGGATAGAGTGTCAGCCCGCAGACTGAAGGATCCCAGGTTAGGATTCCGGTCAAGAGCATGTACCTTGGTTGCAGGTTCCCCAGCCCTGGTTGGGGTGCGTGCAGGAGGCAACCAATGTGTCTCTCTCACATTGATGTTTCTGTCTCTCCCTCTCCCTTCCACTCTCTAAAAATCAATGGAAAAATATCCTCGAGTGAGGATTAACCAAAAATAAAAATCCTCAGAAGGAAGAGGGAAGACACTGGTTAGGAATCAGTAACAAGGACTGTTTTTATTTGATGGCATCATTTCAGTCCACCTCAGATGCCTGACCCGTTGTCAGGGAAGATGTGTCGTGCCTGACACTGGGTACTCAAGGATTTTTCGCTTTCCTCGAGTAGTAGAGAAAGCAGGATCCCGAAGCAAGAGGCAAACAGCAACTAGAGCTCTGTCAGGGAGAGGGAGCCCGGATAAGGACATTGCAGACATGATTAGTAAACGCAGGAAAGAAAAACTCACCAAAAGCAGCTGAAGAAGAATAGAAGTAGCCCTATAACCATTAAAAGTACCCACAAAAGAAGACACCAGGCTCAGACTAGAATTGCCTTCTACAAACTTCTGAATAAGAAACATTCCTTAAAAAAATGTTTATCATTTACCAGAACTAGACAGACTATGAGAAAGGAACCAGCAGCTGACATTCTGATGAAATGGGATTTAGCCCAAGACTCTAATGGCAACTTCGCACTGAAAAACTTCATGTAACTCCCCAGACCAGAGGAGAATGGTCAGCTGATGCAGAAAAAGCAGGTGGTAAGATCCAGTTCCCATCCTGGATGCCTTCTCGCAAAGAAGGAAGGAAGGACCGTGCTCAGTGTAATGACAGGTACTCGGCCTGACGGCCACCCTGGAGGGGAGGAGCGGCCTCGGTGCCCATGGTGGCCACACCTGCCACTTCCTCCTGGCAGCACCACTCCCCTGCCCTTCGTCTACCTGATGGTTCCTCTCCGGTTCCGACCTATGAACGCCTGAGATCTCGACCTCCCGCACGACGGCACCTGTCTCCCGGCTTTAGGGCTCACCACACGCTGGTGACTCCTCACGGGCATTTCCAGGTGGACCTTGCCTTGAACTTCCCTGCCTACCCGGCTGTTTCATAGGCATTTAAGCTCAACTTGTCCAAACCTGACCTCCCACGACTCCAGTGAGTAAATGGACATGGAATCCCCTTAACTTAGCACTCACAGCTCAGATCCAAGCTGGGAGCAAACGCCTCTGCCTGCACCTCAGCTCACTGGGAACTCACCACCTCTCACCTCCACCTGCGGCTCCAGCGACCCTGCCATGACACTCGGAGAATCCTAGTAGGGTCGGCTATGACCTGCCTCTGCACATCTGAGTGTGGGCGCCAAGTCCTCCCCTCTGCCCTCACAGCCTCGCTCTTCCGCAGACCTGCCCCGGTGCCTCTGCACTTGCTTTCTTTCCCAGGGATCTGGGCAGCCTGCTCCCTAGATCCCCTCAATTTTTACTTCATGGCACCTCCTCAGTGAGGCCTCCCCTTGGGTGCTCTATGTACCTTATCCCTAGTGTTGTTTTTTCTCTGCAGTGCTCCCTCCATCTGACCTGCCAGCACTTCTATCATCTCTGCCTTCATCCCTCAGGATGAAGCTCCACAGGGAAGGGACTTCTGTCTGCTCACTCCGAGTCCCTGGAGTGTCCGGCATCTGCCACATCAGCGCATTCAGACATTTAGGAAACCAGTGAAGTCAGAATAAAGGCCACTGTGCCCACTTGCCTCACTTCAACAGGGAGTTCTGGAAAACCACATCCCAGATGGAACTCAGAAGGTCTACAAAGGAAACAACATCAGGGTGAGCAAGTTCAGTGGGTTCCCAGGAACAAAGTCTACAGCCCTTTACTTTCTGACCACTGGGGACATTTAAATGAAGGTGCCATTTACAACACATCAAACCCAAAGTACCTGGGACCACACTGTCCCAGAGAACTGGCCTCTGGGAAGGAAGTTCTAAAACCTGGTGAAAAGACATCTGACAAATAATAATTTCTCTGGCCTTTATCCCTATTGAGGGGAAGGAGCCTCGAATTCCTTAATATGCCCTTGGCCCCCCGAGCTTACACTCATGAGGTGACTCAATGAGGGCTGTCACCAAAAAGGCCTCCCTATGATCAGAGGGTTAGGTGGGTGGGTGGGCAGGGCTGGAGTTCAGTCACGTGGTCAGCGATTCCATGGCTGACACAGTGACACCCCAAACTAACTGGACACAGGCTCGTGGCCTTCCTGTGGGTGAGCACCCGGATGTGCCAGGAGGGAGACACGCTTGCACTCCACAGAGAGGTACAGTCAGTGTTCTGGACCCTCCCGACCTCACCCTGTGGGACTTTCCACTTGGCTGGTCTTGGTTTGAATCCTTTATTCTAAAACTGCTATCATATCCTTTACAATACAATCAGAAGTACGGCGTCTCTCTGAATTCTAAGTCATCCTACTGAGTTATTGAATCCGAGGGGGTCATGGGACCCCCCGAATTTATAGCCAGTTGGTCAAAAGTGCAGGTGGCCTGGGGTCCCAGGCTTCCAGCTGTTGTCTACGGTGAGGGCGGTCATGTTGGGGACCGTGCCTGTCACTGGTGGGTCCGTGCTGACACTGGTGGTCAGCACCACAGGTGCGCTTTAGTGGCACTGCGTGGACAGCACCAGAGACCCTGGGATGGACAAGCAGCATGTTCACCTGAAACTCTCCAAACCACACAAAATCATTTCTTCCCAATCTAGTGAGTCATATCACTCCAGTCCGAATTCCAGGTAGCAGCATCCTAATGTTTATACATAAGGGCAAGGGGCCAACGCTCTCCTAAAGGCCGAGGCTGGGTCGTGTCCCGTCCTGGAAATGAAGAACTGCCCTAAAGCTGCAGAAACAGGGGAAGGGGCCGGCGCCAGGACAGCGGGCACAACAGACCATGGAGCCACAGGGCATGCGGCACCTGGGACGCTCCCCAGCGCTGGCAGGGCCGACGGAGAGGGGCACCGGGTATCCAGTCACCGGCATAAATAGCATTTCCACATGAATTATAAACAGTGTGAAAAGCAAAACAAAAACGACTGCGTGAAATTACAGGAAGGCATAGAGAGGAGAAAGCGTTGTTAAACAAGACACAAAAGCATTTACCATGATGTGAAAAAGGATGCATTTGAGATTTGACTATAAGAAGTTAAGAATTTCTTCAACAAAGCACCGGAGTCTGAAGCTGGCAACAAACCAGGTGACAACTGTCCACACCCACAAAGAACTCGGGAAGTTTGCCGCACGGAGTGAAAGGACTCTTGGTCGATAAGAAGCAAAACCCAGTAGGAAACCACCCGGAGCCGTGGTCAGTGCGCTGTGCTGGAGGGGCCAGGTATTCTCAATTCACACATCTTTCCACCAGCGCCCACTGCCGCTGCCGCAGGGGCTGGAGGGCAGGGCTTCCAAGCTGTGGATCCAGACCCAGGCACGGGCCACAAGTCCAACCTCAACCGTAAGACCAGCTACAGCCCAGAGCCCACCAGGTCTCGGAGGGCGGCTGCAGGACCCAGCACACCAAGGTGAAAGCACCCATTCTTTTCTTTTAATCCTCACCTGAGGCTATTTTTCCACTGATTTTTTAGAGAGTAGAAGAGAGAGGGAAAGACAGAGAGAAACATCAATGTGGGAGAAACACATCGACTGGTTGCCTCCCGCGTGAGCCCTGACCAGGGCCGGGGCCGGGGAGGAGCCTGCAACCAAGGCATGTGCCCTTGACTGGAATCAAACCCGGAACCCTTTGGTTCACAGGCCAACGCTCTATCCACTGAGTCAAACTGGCCAGGGCAAAGCACCCATTCTTTTTTTAAAAAAATAAATTTTATTGATTTCAGAGACAAATGGAGAAAGGGAGATAGAAACGTCAATGATGAGAGAGAATCATTGATCAGCTGCCTCCTGCACGCCCCCTATTGGGGATCGAGTCCACAACCCAGGCATGTGCCCTTGACTGGAATGAAACCCAGGACCCTTCAGTCCACAAGCTGACGCTCTACCCACTGAGCCAAACCAGCTGGGGCAAAGCACCCATTCTTTAGAGCTCAGCTCTCCCAGAGGAGGAGGAGGGATTCCCAGACTCGGCAGCATGCAGACAGCTGCAGAGTGACCTGCGCCCCAAGCTCAGCAAAGAACAGGGACAGATGACCTTCAGGACCTGCGGACTCTAGGGAGAGCGGCGATAGACCATCATGCTTTGTCATGACCTGTCTGGGAGGAGCAGTAAAGCTGACATCAGCAGAAGCTGTGGCACATGGGCTGTGTGAGTGTCGTCACCAGAGCAAAGACTGACCAGCAGCTGCAGTGACAGGCTCAGCGAGCAGAGCCTTCACAGACCCAGCGCCTGGCACTGTTCTTCTGTAATAGATCGAGGCCAAACTGAAAATGTCAAACAGAAGAAAACTTCCAAATCCAGAAAAGAGTTAGTTGGGAACAAACACCCTTTCTTCCTACCACCAAAAACCCTGAATACCACGATACCCCATAGCTGCCTCTACCTGTTCCTCCTCGCTCGGACAGCCCGCCCTCTCGGCCTGGGATTGGGACTCACTGCAAGAGCCTACCCAGTGTGCCCAGGGCCTAGGCCTAGCCTGACATTGCAGCTAAGGAGCCACCCCGAGCATGGTGGCTTCCAGGACAGCCGCAGTTCGAGTTTTCTCAGGCAAAAGCAGAGGGTACAGCGTTTGAGCAGGGACCCCTTCATAGAGAGCTCAGCCTCAGGCCTCTCCACACTGCCACTGGGAGGAAGGACGCGGAAACCTCTCCCGGCCCCGGCCTGAGTGGACCAGATCTTGAGCAAGGCTGCACGTGCTGGCGGTCATGTCTTACAGCCACATGGGCACCTGGAGACTCTCCAACGCAGATGGTATCCTGGAGTCCCCTCCGGTCAGCTTCTTTGCCCACACTGGTCCCTGGGAACATCTCCAGGCCAGGCCCGCCTTTGCAGGGATGGGGTGTGCAAAGTGTGAACCTCTGAGTACCACGTGGCAGAGGTTCCCTGCCTGACTCCCGCAGGCCTGGCTCCAGCCTCTGGCCTCACGGCACCAGTGACCCAGCCCAGGGAGGTCCTCAAGGCCTGACTACATCAACACAAAAACGATTTTGTGAAGATGACACAGGATCCTTGAGAGAATGACTTCCTCTAGAAGTAGCTGGGGGAGAGGAAGAGGAATGGGCGTGACAGCAGCTCCTTCTTGTGGTGCCAGGACAAAGAGGAGAGCACACCCCCTTCTAGGGGCTCTGTTCTGGTGAGCACGGGGCTGCTGGAGAAAGAGGGACAGCTCTTATTGGGGTGTCATGCAGGGGCCCCACAAAAAAGCCAGAGAACACAGTCTGCAAGCAGAAATTTGGGAATAAAAACTTTCTAAATTCTTCTCTGGTAAATACGCATTAAAACATTTGATAACACAAGCAAAGGGCTTTACAATTAATTTAAATTAAACCAAGACTGAATTTCCTACACTCCCAGCAGGAAGTTCATTTAAAACATCTGAATACTGGATGCAGCAGCCATGGGCACCCCAGGCCTCAGTCCCGGGGCACCTTGAAACTGTCCTTCTCTTTGCGGATGGCCCTCATGGTGGTGACAGGGTCCGTCTCGCCCGCGTGCTGCTGCACAGTCTTCTCCCTGCAGAAGCCGAGTGCCAGGATGCAGGCTGTCTTGCCCCGCTCACAACCCCTCCCAGGACACCAGGGAATAGCCCATGGCCAACGTGGGTGTTTCTGTGGATGGCGTGCCGGCCAAGCCCGTCCTGCTGGCGACCCAGGGAGCAGGAACATCAATCCCATGCTGGCGTCTGGCAATGCCCAGCACCACGAGGCTCGAGAATGCACCCGCCCACCTACAGATCCTGACTCTGGGGTCTGAAAAGACCCAGGCCCTTGCCAGGGCACCAAGCAGTGTCCCCACCTCGCCTTTAGGAAAATGTGTCTGATTTTGGCTATACTTAGTCCAGATTTCTGGGCAGTCTCCGCCATTTGGGATCTTCAGGAGTTTCAGTGGGTGGACATAGAGCTTGAGTGAAGCAGAGGCCAAGAGCCCGAGGCCAGGGTGGGCCCTGCCTGCGCCCACCTGCTCGTACCCTCACCTCACTCTCATGAACGGGTTATAGGTGAACTCCTCTGCAATGGTGGACGGCACTGTGGGCTCCCCAGTACTGTACTTCTCCTGCAAAGGAAACACATCACTTTACTACAGAAACTTCTAAAGATCTTCATTTCAAAATACCTTCTACTGATCTTAAAACACCTCTGGCTGAGAAGGCAAAGGGAGCAGTCAGCAGTGTCGGTCGGACACCTTCCTGCTCATGGAGGGGAGATATGAGTATTGCAGCTGCCACAACCCGTCCTCCTTTGCTGTCTTGGAGCGGGAGGGGCAGGCTTTCTTTTATTAATATGAAGTTTATGTTCCACATTACAGAAGTAATAACCAGCCAAAATGCAGAAAACATGAAAAGAAGAAAACACCCACCACCCCACACCCGAGACAGTGCATGGCTTGTGTACAGCTCATTACTGGGAAGAACAGCAAGAAGACAGATGCCCAGGGTCCCTCCCCTGGCACGACAGCCCCCTCTACAGGGTGGTGAGTGCTCATGTAGGGTATTCAGGCTTCCCCTAGGGCAGCGGTTCTCAACCTGTGGGTCGCGACCATCGGAAAACACATATAGCATATCAGGTATTTACATTACGATTCATAACAGTAACAAAATTAGAGTTATGAAGTAGCAACGAAAATAATTTTATGGTTGGGGGTCACCACAACATGAGGAACTGTATTAAAGGGTCGCGGCGTTAGGAAGGTTGAGAACCACTGCCCTAGGGAGAAGCACCCTGGAAGAGCCCTCCGCAGGCACCCTGTCACCTCCAGTCAGGATGGTCTTGCCCCTGATCAACACGGACCAAGGCAGACAGAGAGAAGATGCAAATTGGGCCGTTTGGCCAACTGTTAGCTTCTATAGAAACTCCACAAGAAGGTCAGGATTGAGAGCCGGGGCCTCCACCCTCCCAGCCACCCCTGCCCTCTGCCCAGCTAACCTGGAGGGTCACGCCACAGCTGCAGACACCCAAGCCCAGGCTTCCTGACCATTCAGGGGCCCTCAAACCTGAGAGTCTGGATCTTACCGCCCCCCACACTGTGATCACTGGCATCAAGCAGTAATCCTTCATCATCAAAAGTCCTCTCTCTCCTGCCTGCGCTTCCTTTGCATCTCTCTCAGCAGGTGTCAGGGTCGGCCCTACACCAGTGTGTGTGTGTGTGTGTGTGTGTGTGGAGGGGGCTGCTATCGTAGCTCCTCCAGGGCAAAGGCTGCCTGACTTCCTTCGTGTCCCTTTGCCCGGTGCCTGCGCAGGGAGGTGCTCACAGTGGGTTAAAGACATGTAAGAGGAACAGTAACTACAGCCAGCCATACCGCGAGGTATTTTGCAGCCATAAAAAGGAATGGAGCTGGAACATGCCGCACATTAGGCCAAGTGAGAGGAGCCCATATTGCGCGATCCCATTGATGCCTATAGAAACAGAAAGTGAGTGGTGCCAAGGCCCGGAAAGAGAGGAGACAGGGGAATAGTGACTGCTAGTAGGTATGAGATTCCTTTTGAGGTGATGAAAATGCTCTAAAATTCATTGTGGTGATGATTGTACAACTCTTGAATATATGGAAAACCATCGAACTGTTCACACTAAGTGGAAATTATGTGGTTGGTTGATTATACTTCAATAAAGCTGTTTTGTTTTTTGTTTTGTTTTTTTAAAAAAAGAAGTAATCCTTCAACCATGGGAGGTGTGTTGAGTCGGGATGGGGCAGGAGGTCAAGATGAAGGTTTACTGCTAATCTCTGTTCTTTCCCTGTCCCTGAAAACAAGCTTAGAAGGTTTTATAAAATTCCCTGTGCTCCTGTATTCACTTCTAAGAAATCTTATTCTATTTCCTATGAGGGAAGAAAACAAGTTAACTCTTCTAAGGATAATTTTAAAACAGGTTCGTACATGTATAGTTGGGGGAGTGTAAACTGTCCTAACCTCTTAGATTATCTGTTAAAGTGAGTGTTAATGTGCAGCGATTTTCCTACAGAAGCAGGAAGGATGCAGTGTAAACACTGCAGCACCGTTCGCAAGAGCACGCTGGGAACGCTAACTGTCCTCTCTAATGAGATTGGTAAAAGGATATATAAGTGGCATTCACACATCAGTATATTTGAAAGTAAGATGGATGGGTAGACAGTGGTAAAATACGTACAATAAAATAATGTTAGAAGAGAGTAGGTGTTAGGTATATGAATGTTTTTATATGTGTGAAAATTCTCATAATAAAATGTTTAAAAGGCAAAAAAAAGTTTAACACAGTTTGATATAACCCATGTCTCAAAGAAGAACTCACAAGAGATATTTTTTAAATATTTCAAATTGAAGATAATGAAAATATAACATTTGAAAACGTATGGGATAATGTTAAAGCAGTTCCTGAAAGTAAGTTTTAAGTTTTTAGCTTTAAGTGCTTATATTAGAAAAAAAGAAAAGTCTAAAATCAATGAACTCAGGTTCCGTATTAAGAATCTATAAAAGAAGTAAATCCATAGTAAGTAAATGGAAGGAGTTTAAAAAGAGGACTGAAAGGTCCCAGGTTCGATTCCGCAAGCAAGGAAAATTAAGGCAAAAAGTTGTTCTTTTTAAAAAATCAAGAAAATTGATAATGATGAAGAAAAAGAACACAAATTACCAACATCAGAAATGAAAGAAGGGATATCACAGAGCCAACAGATATGGGTTGGAAGGGCTCAAACTAATCTCAAAATAAAAGCTAAAACTATAAAACTTCCAAAAGAAAACATAGGAGAAAATTTTTGACCTTGGGAAAAGCAAAGATTTCTTAGGAAACAAAAAAGTATAAACCATAAGAGAAAATTAATATGCTGGACTTCATCAAAATTTAAAATGCTCTTCAAAAGACACTACTGAGAAAATGAAAGGCAAGCCACAGAATGAGAGAAACTATTCACCATACATATATTTGAAAAAGGACTTGTATCTATTTTTTAAAAATCCTCTTATCTATACTTTTAAAAAACCCTCTTATCTATAATAATAAAAGTGTGATATGCAAATCGACTGAATGACTGAACAGCACAATGACCATCGGGATGACCACGCTATGACACGCACTGGCACCAGGCCAGCCAAGATGGGCCATCACCCCACAATCGCCCTTCAGAGGGAGGTCCAGGCCACCAGCCAGTGACACTGTGGCGGGTATGTGGGGCTGGCCAGCGATTGCCCCACAGAGGGAGGCCCAGACCAGCCAAGCGATCACACCCCACGCCTATTGCCCACAGAGGGAGGCAACTGGTGGTGGGGGAGGGGAGGACAGCGTCACACAGATGGCAAACAGTGGCAGCAGCTGGGGAAAGGAAAGCCCCGATAGACCCTGATCACTGGCCAGGCCTAGGGACCCTACCTGAAGGGTCCCAGATTGCAACAGGGTGCAGGCCGGCCTGAGGGACACCCCCACTCCCTGTGCACAAATTTCATGCACCAGGCCTCTAGTTACTCAATAAGAAAACAACCCAATGTTTTTTTGTTTTGTTTGGTTTGGTTTTTTTAAAATATATTTTATTGATTTTTTTACAGAGAAGAAGGGAGAGGGATAGAGAACCAGAAACATCGATGAGAGAGATCTATCAGCTGCCTCCTGCACGCCCCGCAGTGGGGATGTGCCCGCAACCAAGGTACATGCCCCCGACCGGAATCGAACCTGGGACCCCTGAGTCCGCAGGCCAACGCTCTATCCACTGAGCCAAACCGGTTCGGCCAACCCAATGTTTTGAATGGGCAAGAAGATTTGAACAAACACTTCACAAAATGGCCAGTAATTAGTAAATGCAACTTAAAACCACAGTGAAACACCACTACATACCCATTAAAATTATTAAAATTAAAGAAGACTGACAATATCAATGTTGGTGAGGATGTGGAACAACTGGAACTCTCATACTTTGCTGGTAGTAATGTAAAATAATACAAACACTTAGGAAAACAGTTTGGCAGTTTCTTTACAAGTCAAACATATACCTAATACAACCCAGCCATTCCACTCATAGGTATTTACTCAGGAGAAATTAAAACATATATCACACAAAGACTTGTACACAAATGTTCACAGCAGCTTTATTACTAGAAACAACACAAATGTCTATCAAGAGATGAATGGATCAACAAAATGTGGCATATCCAAACAATGGGATACTATTTAGCAGTAAAAAGGAATGAACGACTGATACATGCAGCAACATGAATGAATCCTAAAATCATTCTACTTAGTGGGAAAAAAAGATAGAAGAGTACATACTGTATAGTTTCATTTATATAAAATACTAGAAAATGCAAACTAACCTCTAGTGCAAGCATGTCAAACCCGAGGCAGGCAGCCCGCCAGCTTGAGTTTGACTAGTGGCATGCAATCAATCAGCAGTCCTCTGGAGCCAGGCAGTAAAAAAGAGGCATGAGGAAGACTTGGGGTGATGGAAATGTTTTATGTCTTAATCGTAGTGGTAGACATTTCACTGGTATAAACATCTGTCAAATATCACTTTAAACTGATGCAGTTTATTATATGTTAACTAAACCTCAATAAACTTGCTATTAAAAAAGGAACAGTATTAAAACTCTGTAACAAATTTAAAAACCTTAATGAAATGGACAAATTCCTTGAAAGAGACAAGTTGCCAATAAAACTAACTCAAGAAGATACTAAAATTGAATAGCCCTACACAAATTAATTCAGAACAAAAAATCTTTCCTACAAAAAGAATCCAATATCCACCTGGCTTCATTGGTGAATTCTAACAAACATTAAAGAAAGAAATAACAATTATAGAAAACTCAGAAACTAGGAGGAGGCAGCACTTTTGCATTTTATGAGGTCAGCATTACCCTATTAAAACCAGAAAAAATGTAAGAAAATAAAACTACAGACCGATATCTCTTATGAACACAGAAAAATAGACTCTAGCAACATATCCTATCTAATAAAGAGGGAATATACTAATTGACTGTCATGCCCTCACAAGATGGCGGCACCCACAGCCACAAGATGGCGGCGCCCAGTCCCCTCAGCCCCGCCTGGGGGCAGCAGGTGCTGCACCTCATCCAGCCAGAGTCCCCCAGTCCCCTCAGCCCCGCCTCATCCAGCCGGAGTTCCCCAGTCCCCTCAGCTCCGCAGGGGAAGGCAGTTGGGGGCAATCGAGCCAGCAGGGGAGGGCAGTTGGAGGCGATCAGGCCGGCAGGGGAGGGCAGTGGGGGATGATCATGCCGGCAGGGGAGCAGTTAGGCATCAATCAGGCCGGCAGGGGAGTGGTTAGGGGGCTTTCAGGCTGGCAGGCAGAGTGGTTAGGGGCAATCAGGCAGGCGAATGGTTAGGAGCCAGCAGTCCCGGATTGTGAGAGGGAGGTCCGAGATTGGAGAGGGTGCAGGCTGGGCTGAGGGAGAACCCCCCCCCCCTCGGTGCATGAATTTTGTGCACTGGGCCTCTAGTGAAAAGAATAATAGGCTATTTATGACTTAGGTTTATCCAGAAAGCAAGACTGGTTTTACATTCGGAAACAATTTATGTACTTCATCATAGTGACAGAGTAAAAGAGAGAAAAAAACTTGACTATGTAATAAATGAAGAAAAACCATATGATAAACTTAAACATTAACTCATGGTAGAAACTCTCAGAAAACCAGGAATATAAGTAAACTTCATCAGCCTAATAAAGAGGATTTATGAAAAACCCACAGTTGCCCAGCCAGTATGGCTCAATGGTTGAGCGTCAGCCCATGAACCAGGAGGTCACAGTTCAATGGTCAGGGCATATGCCTGAGTTGTGGGCTCAATCCCCAGTAGGAGGCATGCAGGGGGCAGCTGATCAATGTTTCTCTCTCATCGATGTTTCTATCTCTATATCCCTCTCCCTTCCTCTCTCTCAAATCAATACAAATATATTTTTAAAAAACAAACAAAAAAACCATAGCTAATTTTGTACTTAATGGTGAAAGACTGAATGCTTTGTCCTTAAGACTAGGAACAAGCCAAATATGTCCACTCTCACCACTTCTGTTTAACACTGTACTGGAGATCTTAGCCAGTGCAATAAGGCAAGAAAACAAAAAGCATATAGATTAGAAAGAAATAAAACTGTTTCTATTAGTTGATGACATGATTGTCTAAAGAAGAGATGCTAGAATAAGTGAGTTTAGCAAAATCCAAAGGATATGAGGTCCAAATACAAAAATCAACTGTATTTCTAAAGACTATCAACAAATAATCATTTACAATAAAATCCAAAAACATGAAGTACTTAGGGATACATTTAACAATATGGAAAGACCTTTAACACAGAAAATTACAAAATATTGTTGAGAAGAACTAAAGGACCTCAATAAACGGAAAGCTATATCATGTTCATGGAAAGACTCAATATTGTTAAGATATCAATTCTCTCTAAATCTTTTGTTACAACACAATCCCAATAAAAAACCAAGCTGACATTTTTGTAGAAATTAAAAGATGATCCTAAAATTCACACAAAAATGCAAAAGGCTTAAAAGAGTCAAAACCCATTTTTCAAAAACTTTTAAATATTTTTATTGATTTCAGAGAGGAAGGGAGAGGGATAGAGATAGAAACATGGATGAGAGCCAGGACGGCGTGGCTCAGTGGATAGAGTGTCAGCCTGTGGACTGAAGGGTCCCAGGTTCGATTCTGGTCAGGACACATGCCCAAGTTGTGGGCTCAGTCCCCAGCGCGTGCAGGGGGCAGCTGATCGATGATTCTCTCTCATCATTAATGTTTCTCTCTCTCCCTCTCTGAAATCAATAAAATATATATTAAAAAAAGAAAGAAACATCGATGAGAGGGGCATCAATCAGCTGCCTACTATACTGGGGCTCGAGACTGAAATCTGGGCATATGCCCTGACTGGGAATTGAACCTGGGACCTCTTGGTTAATGGGTTGATGCTCAACCACTGAGCCATACCAGCTGGGCCAAAACCCATTTTTAAAAAGAATAAGGTTAGAGGACTTATACTACCCAATTCTCAGACTTACCATAAGCTATAGTAATTAAGACAGTATTATTGATACAAGGATAAGTCTGATCAATGGAACAGAATAGAATCCAGAAGTAGATTCCTACAGGGTCCATTTCATTCAGCAAAGATGCCAAGATAATCCACTGAGGAAAGGACAGTCTTTTCAACAAATGGTACTGAATAACTGAATATCAATATGCAAAAAAGTGAACTTCTACCCTTACCTTACACCATAAACAAACATTAACTTGAAATGGATCACTGATTTAAATATAAATTTATCTGAATATATGTAGGGGTATGCAAAGATTTTTTAGATAGGACACAAAAAGCATAAAAAATTAATAAACTGAGCTTCACCAAAAGTATAAACTTTTATTCTTTAAATATATTTCTTACTGATTTCAGAGAGGAAGGGAGAGGGAGAGATAGAAACATCAATGATGAGAGAGAGAATCCTCCTGCATGCCCCCTACTGGGGATCAAGCCCACAACCTGGGCATGTGCCCTTGACCAGAATCAAACCTGGGACCCTTCAGTCCGCAGGCCGACGCTCTATCCACTGAGCCAAACCAGTTAGGGTAACTTTTATTCTTTAAAAGATACTGTTAAGAAAATGGAAAGGCACCTGGCTGGTTTGGCTCAGTGGTTGAGCATGGACCCATAACCAGGAGGTCATGGTTTGATTCCTGGTCAGGGCACATCCAGTAGGAGGCATGCAGAAGGCAGACAATCAGTGATTCTCATCATTGATGTTTCTATCTCTTTCCCCTTCTCCCTTCCTCTCTCTGAAATCAATAAAAAAACAAAACACACACACATAAAATAAAATGGAAAGGCAAGCCACAAACTGGGGGTAAATATTTGAGATCTATATATGAAAAAGACTTGTTTCCAGAATATACAAGAAATTCTTACAACTCAGTAAGAAGACAACCCAATTTTTTAACTGGATAAAAGATCTGAACTTACACTTCACAAAAAAAGACGTATAAAAGACCAATAAGCACATGAAAAGACACTCAATTTACACCAGAGTAATGTAAATTTTAAAATCACAAGGATATACCACTACTCACCTATTAGAATGGCTAAAATTTAAAATATCAACAACACAAAGCATTTGTGAGCATATGGAGCAACTGCAACTTTTATGCATTACTATTGGGAATGCAAAATGGTAAAACCAAATGGAAAACAGTTTGGTAGTTTCTGAAAAGTTATACACTTACCATACAACCCAGCAATTTTACTCTTAGGCATGTTCCCACAAGCAGAAAATGTGTTCACACAAAGACTTATACACAAACGTTCATAGCAACTTTATTTATAATACTAAAACACTGGAAACAACCCACGTGTCCATCCAGAGATGAGTGGGTAAACAAACGATAGCATATCCATATGAGATGCTATTTAGAAATAAAACAAGAATGAATCCTAAAAACATCATGTTGAGGAAAAGAGCCAGAGACATCAGAGTTATATGAAAGTCTAGGAAAGAATAATCCATAGTGACAAAGCAGACCAGTAGTTGGGAAACTGAATGGGAAGGAGCAAGGGAACTTTTGGGGGTAGTGTAAACGTCTTGTATTGTGATTGTGTTGGGGGTTACACAGGTGCATATATTGTCAAAATTCATCCAACTATACAATGCTCACTTGGGTACTTTTCATTGTATGTAAATTATCCTTAATAAAATTTAGTTTTAAAAAAGCAGATAACCATGAAAAGAATGAGTTCAATCTGTATGAATTGATATGGAAAGAGTACCGAGACCCAGTATTAAGTGAAAAGAAACCCACAAAGCAATTATGTATAGGATAAATACAGGATAAGTTTTTTATTTTATTTATTTATTTATTTATTTATTTATTATTTTTAATCCTCACCCAAGGATATTTTTTCCATTGATTTTTAGAGAGAGAGGAAGGGATAGGGAGAGACAGAGAGAAACACTGATGCGAGACAGACACATTGATTGATTGCCTCCCACATGCCCCCACCAGAGCCAGAAAGAAGCTTATAACTGAGGTACGTGTCCTTGACCAAAATCGAACCCAGGACCCTTCAGTCCACAGGCTGACACTCTATCCACTGAGCCAAAACAGCTAGGGCCAGGATGAGTATTTTTTGCTTTTTGTTTTTTTAAAAATATATCTTTATTGATTTCAGAGAGGAAAGGAGAGAGAGAGAGAAACGTCAATGAGAAAAAATCATTGATCAGCTGCCTCCTGCACGCTCCCTACTGGGGATCGAGCCCACAACCCGGGCATGTGCCCTTGACCGGAATCAAACCCAGGACCCTTCAGTCCACAGGCACTCTATCCACTGAGCCAAACCAGCTAGGGCCAGGATGAGTTTTTTATATTAAGAAAAGTATGCATACATGTGCAGTGTAAAAAAAAATGAGATATTTATCAACTGTTTAAGATAGTATTCAATTAAAAAATATATATTTTTATTGATTTCAGAGAGGAAGAGAGAGAGACAGAAACATCAATGATGAGAGCGAATCATTGATCAGCTGCCTCCTGCATGCTCCACACTGGGGATCAAGCCTGCAACCCGGGCATGTGCCTTTGACCAGAATCAAACCCGGGACCCTTCAGTCTGCAGGCCGATGTTCTATCCACTGAGCCAAACCAGCTAGGGCATACTTAAATTTTTATAGGTATTATAAGCCTACCCCCCACCCAAATTGATAAAGATGCTTAACAAAACCAGGTTATTTATTAAAAAACAAAACAAAAAACTGTGTGAGGTAGCTTTACTCACTGAACTCAACGAAAGGGAGCTGCCCTATACCTGAGGCTTCCCTTCCCAGTGTGTACGTTTCCTCAGTGACTGCAGTGGGAACCCTCTGCCTACCCAGAACATCTGCAGCTGTGTTTCCAAAACCCCCAGAAGTCCAGGACCATAAGCCAACCCCTGGGCTGAGCCAAGGAGCAAGTTTGGAGCCATAGTTGAAATAAGTGCCTTTCAGTCAAACAGCCTCCAGAGCGAACAGCTGCCACACAGTCCTACCTGCTGCCCAGGACATGGGAAGTGGGCGGGGATCTGGCACTTAGGCTGCTGTGGAAACACAGACGCCCAGGCCCAGCCCAGACCCACTGAGTCAGAAAGGACCTGACAAGCCACCTGGTTCCTGCACAAAGCTGGGTGGGCCTAAGGCCCCGCTTGTTCTTGGCCCTGAGGAGCACTGGCTGCCCGCTCTGGAGATGATGCCTTGAGTGCCAGCAAGCCGGGCCCTACACAGTCCCAGGAAGTCCCTTCACAGCGACTGACACACAGGATGTGCCCACAGCATTTCCCACTCACCTTGGCCCAGGCCAGTTTCTCCTGAATGGCGGTGTTGCTGGGCTCCACATGGCGAGCGAACTTGAGGTTGTTGATGGTATATTCGTGGCCACAGTACACTCTCTGAGGAAAAAGCCAAACCCAGGGGCTCTGGAGAGACTCATTAATCCCCCTAAACTCTCAGAGATGGGCCTCAAGGGCCCTGTGCTGGGCCAGTGACACCAGGGAGTGTGCCTTAGGATAGACACTTCTTGCGAGTATGTGAAGCAACAACAAAAACTACGTTTAGAGAAAACCCACGGTCCTAGAGAAAATGCCCAGCCCTCCCACTCTTCCTCACACGCAGGGGTAGCCACAGGGGGCGAGAGGGGGTGCAGGACAGGAGGTCAGAGGACAGAGTGGGAGAGCAGGCATGTCCTCACACCACCAGCCAGGGAACGTGGCAGGGGCTCTGCCTACTGTGTCCGGAGGGAGCCGGCCCAGGACCTCGATCAGGGCTCTGTACATCTCATCCGCTGTCCCTTCAAAGAACTTCCCGCAGCCAGCCACAAACAAGGTGTCACCTGAAAGAGGACAGCCATGGAGCGGTGAGGCCACCAGTAGGACACACCCCCTTGGGAGGCTGATGGTCCACCACTGGGCAATGCTGACCACCTGCTGTCCATGGGCTAAGCTCCACTTTGTCCCCTGAGCTGACTGGGGCCCAGCACAGATGTGTCCTCCACCTAGATACCCGACAGAGCCCAAAGACAACCCACAGCTCTCGGCTCCCACCCACCCCAAAACTTTTCACGCAAGTCTCGCTCACTGGTACCACCAGCTCCCAAACAGCTGCTCAAACCCAAACCTTAGGGTCATGCTGACTCCTCGCTTCACTGCCCAGTCCTATTAGCTGTAGTGCCGAGACCCCCATACCCAGCCCTTGTCCCCACCGGCCCAGTAGCCCCTTCCCAGGCTTGGCCTGTATCTTCCCTTCTCCCAGGCAGCCAGGGCCATCCTACGACACCTTCCATGATCTCATCGGGAACCCTCACCAAGGACCACAGCCCGCGAGAGCCCTCGAGATGTGAACCTGCCACCTACAGATCATCCTTTCCTGACTCCATTTTTTTTTGTATTTTATAAATATATTTTTATTGATTTCAGTGAGGAAGGGAAAGGGAGAGAGATAGAGATACATCAATGATGAGAGAGAATCATTGATCGGCTGCTCCTGCACACCCCCTACTGGGGATCAAGCCCACAACCCAGGCATGTGCCCTTGACTGATTGAACCCAGACCCTTCAGTCCGCAGGCCGATGCTCTACTAGGGCCTGACACCGTCCTTTAGACAGTGTCCCTTCAGCAGACACCTCCAGGTCTCTATGCACTGCTGCTTCCCTCCCCGAGTCTCAGCTCGGTTCTGGTTCCGTGCCAAGTGGAAACCACAGGCATTTGTTCTCCAGGCCCCTGTGGTGAGGACGGCCTGCGACCCCACGACATCAAGCAACATCCCTCTTCCATCAGCACCTGCCAAGCCTCCTCCCTGGCCCGTCAGTGCCCAGTCCTGCCCACCACATCGCAGGGCCAACGCCACTCTCTTCCATGGGCTGTCACTTCCTCTGCTTACATCTTAGGGGGAGGGAGCGTGGCCCTGGGTCACTCAGACCTGGGCTCGAGGCCTGGGGCCACCAATAAGCCCACCTTCGCATGCTGTAGATTCCTTGGCTGCACACACAGGCCAGCTAGGGCCCTGCTGGACCGTCCTATTTCCCACACCATTAGTCCCCACTGAGGACACTGTAGGATTTTCCACATTTTTATTATTAAAGTCACCAATAAGACAATGTACTCCCTGCCAGCTGCTGTCACACAGAAAACAGTGACAACTGTGCAGGACACAGTTCAGGTCTGTGTTTGCACCTTCCAAAGTGAGACTCAGCTTCTAACAGCACAGCCCCCAGGGGCCCACCCACACCCCCACGTCCTGACAACCTTGAGAGGCAGGCACTTCCTTACCACCCGACAGACGGGCAGACTGATGTCCAGCAGAAACAGGAGTGTGATGTCCTGAGGGTTTGCCAGGCCAGGCACCGGGCACACTCCTCACCACTCAGTGAGGACACTTTGCTCTCACCACACACACAGCTGAGACCACTTCAGGGCAGTGCACACGTGGCATGCGGGCCAATCTACCTATTCCACACCACAGTCCACCATGAGGCCTGGGGCTGCCACCATGTGCCCAGGGACTAGTAACCTGACTCACAGCCCCACACCTCCATCACTGCAGTAAAGACATTGAAAACAGCTGCATATATTTTTTAAAAACTGAGATCTGTGGATAATATTGGATTTGTAGAAAAGCTACAGAGGCCTCTTATGTCCCCTGACTCAGTTGGCATTTCCCTGGTGTATCTGTCGAAACTACAAGCCTGCATCCCTACATTGTTATTAACTAAAAACTCCACCCCGATTCAATGCACATTTCCCATTAACGCCCTTTTCCCATGGCAGGATCCAGTCCAGGAGCCCATATTGCATTCAACATTGTATTTTTAAAAAAAACTTTCTCTGTAGTTACAATATTATGATTATAGCTTACATTTCTGGAAGACACAGAGCTTACAAACTATTACATTCACTAAAATATTAGGGTGGCAGTAGGGCTCCATGGGGCCAACAGGCCTGCTTGTCACTGGGCACTCTCAACCATTACCATTCGTCTGTGGCCACTGGCTCGTGCCACCCTAAACCTGGTTGTCACATGGCCGTTCTGCTCCACTGGTTTCCCAACCAGCATCAACATTCTTTCATTTCCTCAGCCCAGTTCTGGGACTAGCTTCACAAACCTCACGCAGGGCACAGCCTCCACAGACTGCAGCCACTACCTTCTGAGCTTGTCGGGACCGCCAGGCCGGCGCTCTCAGGGTTGCTGTGTGTAGGAGACCTGACCAAGGCTGGCTACTGACTTTGCCAAACCTACTCGGCTCACAGCCCACAGAGGGATGGGCAGTGTGAGCACTCAGAAGGGCATCAGTTAGGCCCACATGAGGTGGGCCTGAGGCTCCCCACCCTGCCCACCTGGCAGCTGCCTCAGGTAGTGGTGGCTCAGGCTGCATCTCTACCAGGCAGTCTCTCAAGAAAAGGCTGGTCCCCAGGGCACCAGACAGCGGTCAGAGGGAAGCACAAGAACAGCCCCACCAGGAGGCACCACTCCTCCCTGTATCCGCCCAGCCTGCCTGCCCCCATGTGTTTGAAGCTGAGCCCCAGGCTCTGCCCTGAGGGCTGTGGTCCTCCTCTCAGCCCTGTGTGGTTTCAGGCAGAAAATGCTCTGCTTCTCCACTCCTGTGCCAAGAGGGTCTTTGCAAAGAACACCCAACCCCAGCACACAAACCTGAACCCTCACCTGTAAACACAGAAGAGGGCTCGGAACTGCCGGGCTTGCTCACAAAGTAGCAGATGTGTCCAGAAGTGTGACACGGTGTCGACAGGCACTTGACATGGAGAGACCCCACCTGAAACAAAGCACACGCTGGCGAGTGCTCCTAGGGCTCACAAGCACACAGCCCGCTGGTCTCATAGGTCTCGCTCAGGCCCCACGCTTTCCACACAGTGAGACATGGATCTTGCTGGTGACCATGAGACTCAGTCCTCAAGTGTGTCCCCAGGGGCAGGGACCACCCTAGAACCTGGTATTTGCTGATGTGCAAAACCAAAGGGGCTTCTTTTGTTTTCTCCCTCAAATCAGCCACTGAACCAGGCATCTGCTAGAAAAGATGGTTTTGCTTCTTAGGTGTTTGGCCTTTTATTGTTTTTATTCTCTGTCTCTCTCCTCCTCCCACCTCTTCACATAAAAAAATACACACACACATCCCCCCCCCCCCAAAAAAAAACTGAAATAAAGATGAACATCTGTATGACCTTTACCTGCATCACCAAATGTGAACATCTGGGGCATGTGCTCCCCACACTCACGCATTTCAAGTCACACACATCCTGACAAATCACCCCTAAACTCCAGCTGCATCTACTAAGAAAAGAGCATCCTCCTGCATAACCTCACTATCATCACATCCAAGACATTTAGCAACAGCATGAGCACAAGATCCCATGTAGCGTCCATATTTAAATTTCCCATTAGCTCTAAGCTGTACCCTGCAGCTTCTTCTCTTATCTAGTCATCATCTGCACACTGATTTGCCTGAGATGCAGAGAGGACTGCCCAGGCTCGGGCAGCCCCAAGAGCCCTCCAACCATCCACAGGTCAGGCTGTCTCCACAGCTAAGCCCTTATGGGTCCCTCTAGGACCCTGGGGAATCAAAGGGGACAGCCAGGTGGAGGAGGCAGTGTTCCCACCGTGCCCCCACCCCACACTATGCTCTAGGGCCTGACATCCATTTCCTTTGGGGCCCACTCCTCACCTGCAGTGTAGACAGGTGTGTGACCTTGTGAGTCAGGGCCCCAATCCGGTCATCGCCCCCGTACACCTTCAATCCAGGCTCCAGCTTGACAAGCTTCTCATTCCCGCCAGCATGGTCCCTGGAAGTGGAAAAGACCTAGGGCTACTGCTGATATGAAGGAGGTTTGCTTGCTTGTAAACCCTGCCCAGACAGAATTTTTATTTTCCTAGTTATGCTTCTCAGAAGTAGAAATGCATCTTCCAACACAGGAAACTGGCTTCTTGTCTGTCATTTGGCTCCACTGAAAAGAACGTCCTTAGGCACCCCATTCCCATGCCAGGCATCTCCGTGCCCCTGCAGCAGCACTTCAAAAAGGAGGTCAGCTACACCAGTGCTAGCTCAGCCGGGCCCTGAACACACTTGAAGAGCAGCCGTCCCAGGACAAGGCCAGGGCTTTCTGGTCACTACACATTCAACTATGGACTCTTCTGATGGGCCCAGAAACAGCAGGGCCAGGATAAAAGGAGGCTGGCCCTTTGCCCCTCTCCCCTCAAAGGACTGTTACACGCTGGTCAGGGCAACCCCTTAGCCCGCTCACCACCACCGATAAGTGGGAGGAGGCAGGGGCCACACCCTGGAGCTCAGTTTAGGGCCTGGTTCAGGGTTCATGTTCTGGCATAAACATAAGGCGCTGAGAAAATCCGCCAGAAAAGCGACACCTGATGTGGGGATGACAGTGCGGGAGAGAGAAGCAAACTGTGCAAAGCTGAGGAACGGGGGTGCTTCCTGCAGCCACATGGAGGCTCAAGAGGCCCAAAGCACCGCACAGGCAGATTTCCCAAAAGCAAGAGTGGCTGCAGTAAGTAGCTCAGGCCAAGGACAGGGCTGTAGACTCCGTCTGTAATTAGCACCTGATGTCCCAGAGACGCAGCAACTTAGATATATCAAGCCAGACATTTCCACCACTTAACAAACTGGCCAAACCACATGCATACCACACTCCCAGTGAAAGGCTAATTTTATTTCTGGGAGAAGAGGCTGGTGAAGCAGAGCTCCTACAGGCGAAATAATAACAATGCTACGAGGACAGATTCATTCAAAGGTGTTAGCTGCACTCTAGCAGCTATTTGGGGGTGGGGAATCAGAGCCAAATAAACATTATTATTTTTTTTTTAGCTTTGAAGAACCTCAAAAGTTTCAAAAATCCCAAAGAAGGACCTTGGACATACAACTCTAATCCTAAACCCAAACACAGGTGCTTTTTCAACGTTTAGCCTTTAAATATAAAAATAAAAAAGCCACACACAACCTCTCCAAATATGGCTGTTGGTTTTAAAAACACTGATGTCTAGTCTAGTTTTTTCCCTAACATTGAGGCCAACATCTCATCACACAAGCCCAAGGGCTTTCAAAGGCACTGCTGGAGGTCGTCTCATGGCAGAAGGATCCACAGCACAAACATCTCCCCACAGAACCCCCAAGTTACCAGACCCCATCACAGGGCCAAGGGGCTAGGGCCTGAAGACCAAGGGGATCAGGCAACAGCCCAGAGGCTGACACCCAAAGCCTCCTCAGAATCCCACTGGAGGCGGGCCCCCAGCTGCACAGTGGTCACAGCTGTGGGGGCACAAGTGACTCAGACTGCCAGCGGCGGGAGGGCCCAGAGAGCCTGTGAGAACCCCACCCAGCCCCACCCTCAGGCTGTGCCTGGCAGGGAGCCATCAGGCCTAATCAGCTCTGCTGGCCTGGAAGAAGTTCAGCCTCTGGAGTGGAGCACTTACCAATGGTGGTGGGTGGTGAGCACTGTAGTCAGCTTCACGCCGTGCTTTTTTGCCATTTCTACAACCTGTAACCAAACGTGAAGCAGGACAGAGGCCACCGTCACACTCCAAGTGCTGGCTCACCAGCCCACAAGGTGGGGTGCCCACCGGAACTCAGGGTGTGCCAGGAATGGCCGGGCTCCATCTGGACCCTGCCAACTCGGCCTAACTTCGGTAGAGCAGGGTGAAAGTGGCCTTTCTCTCTCTTGATGCACTTGGCAATTCAGCACCCCCCCCCACACACACACACCCATGACCTCTCCAAGCCCCTCTGGTCAAGGGCACAAAGCCTCAAGGAAGAGTAGACAATACCAAGTACAGCTCCTACCTCTCTGCCCAAGGACTTAACAGACACAAGGCCTTATCTTTCCACAGCAAAGCATCTGGTCACCCCCACCCCTTCCATTGGCCCTTTTCCCCAATAACAGTGGCTGGGCACTAGTTAAATTGTTTGTAAAAAAAGAAATAGATTAATTTCTAGTTAGCTTCAGCCAAGTGCAAGAACACGGAGGTTATCACACCCATCAGAGGATGAAGAACTGGTGCCGGGGACACACCTCCCACCTTCTGGGGCTGCACTGGGTCCACAATGGCGGCCTCCTTGGTGTCATCGTCGATGATCAGGTACATGTAGTTGTCGGTCAGGGCAGGCAATAACTCAACCTTCATGGCGTCCTGTTCCACGGTCAAGCTCTTCCTCAAATCTGTGTGGTGGAGGAGTCCCAGCTGGGCGAGACCTGAAGAAGAACGCAGTTTTGGTCAGTGTTCACGTGAGGCCACATCAGGCATAGACTTCAAATCAAGCCCTCAATGACGCAGCAATAGGGGTGTCCTGGGGATGTGACATCCCAGAACGACATGCAGTGAGCATCCAAGCAGAGGCTCACCCTGCAGGGTTTTCTAAATTCCTTTGAAAGAGAAGAGAATATTCTCATTTAACCACATGAGTAAGAAAATCTAGAAAACAATTCATATTCATGGAAATCAGCTCTTTCAGATTTATGATCTGAATATTTTCAACAACGAAACTCCTATTATTCAATCTAAAAATTCATGGAGGCCCTTAAGCCTTAGCATAAAAGGGATTAAAACTGTATAACAGAAGGCGAGAGAAGGCAGCCATGAAATTCTGAGGTATGTGCTGGGATAGGGCCTCTCCCCAAAGGGATCCAGAAAGTAGGGAGCACTGACTGACTAGCAGACAGGCCATGTCTCCAGGGGCCATCGAAAGCAGATTCAGCCTTTTCTGCCATGGCCAGGGAAACTGCCTGAACTGTCGCTTTAATGATCACACACAGATATCCAATGCCCTCTTTCCTTTGACAACTAGCGGGGCATTTGCCAGACCCTTCTCCTCATGCAGAAGAAACATTTTTGTATGATCAAGTTTGTGATGTTCCACCACCTATCTGAGACCCAGTGTTACCTGAGCCTGACAACTATACTATACAAGGCAGCGCGTGTATTGCGGGTGCGGGTGGGAGGCGGGCAGAAGGACAGAAACAAAACTCCACGAGTCTGGAAGCATTCTCCCTAACAGGGGGCCCCATTTTTGTATTTCCCAGAGAACGTTATCCACTCTGCCCAGGTAAAGAAATCGTTATTTACAATTGGTGCTAGGGAACCTGGGGAAGATGCCATTATCTCTAAGCAAAGAATTCATCTGGTCCAATCACCACCAGAAACCTTATTCCTTTTCCAAAAATTATATAACCTGGCCCACCACAGCCTGAGAAGTGGTTTGCAACTGTGACCTTTGTGTAACCAGAGTGTATGGACCTGCAGCCTATGGTCTGGGCCAAGTCCTGAGACATGTTTTGTTTGACTTTTTTTAAAATATATTTTATTGATTTTTCACAGAGAGGAAGGGAGAGGGATAGAGAGTTAGAAACACGGATGAGAGAGAAACATCGATCAGCTGCCTCCTGCACGCCCCCTACTGGGGATGTGCCCGCAACCAAGGTACATGCCCTTGACTGGAATCGAACCCGGGACCCTTGAGTCCACAGGCCGACGCTCTATCCACTGAGCCAAACCGGTCAGGGCTGTTTGACTTCTTTTGAATGGGACCAGTCCTTCTGCATGGCATCAACTCCTGGCAATTCCCTACAGTCCCACTTTCAACAGCTGCCCGACCCCTGACACAAACCCTCAGCCCTGACACTGTGATGCGTTTTCCTAAATGGCAAACAAAACAGGCTCTTTCCTTAGTAACAGTGACACATTCTCCACTCCAGAATCTTAACTGCTTTCAGTGGGATTTGCAAATGGCCAAGAATGGCTTCACTGCTTGTTCCACCTGCCTAGGTCAGTGGTCAGCAAACTCATTAGTCAACAGAGCCAAATATCAACAGTACAACGATTGAAATTTCTTTTGAGAGCCAAATTTTTTAAACTTAAACTATATAGGTAGGTACATTGTTATTAACTTAATTAGGGTACTCCTCAGGCTTAGGAAGAGCCAAAGTTTGCCCACCGCGGGCCTAGGTAATGCCCTCCTGTCAGTTAGGTGACCGCTAACCAGGTCCCAGAGACCGCCCCTACTGCTAATCAGCCAGGTAAAATACCAGGAAATAAGGAAAAGGAGATTTCAAAATAAAGGCCAAACTATTCCGAGAAAGCAAGAGGTTGGCATCTGATCTGACAGCTGGAAGGGCAGGCCCTTGGAGGCCAGGGTGCCCAATGCCTCTCATTTCAGAGGCACCGATGGAAACACAGCAAGGGAGGGCCAGGGTCCCACGGCCCACGGGACCCAGGCATTGCTCCAGGGCTCTCCCTGTGTCATCACTTTAGATTCCGTGCCTCGGGTTCTACTTGACAACCAAAACTCAGATGAAAAGATGTGATTTACTTTATGGAGAATGTAACCGCATTTTCCGGGGCTCTCGGCAGTCACATCACCCTCGGGCATTACAGATACGGGATTTGTGGGGTGGGGGTACGGAAATATGAGGGAAACCCCCGCACCGCCCAGTGTCAAGGAACTGAGGGCTGACCGCGGGGGGGCCGGCCCGGGCGCCGGGAACGCGGCTCCTTACCTAGCACCAGCCTTCAGCACCCTCAGCGGATCAGCGACCCGCTCTGTCTTCTGCCCTCTCACAGCCTGACCCAACCGCTGTGAGGCCTTTCGAACCCAACTGGCCTGCCCGCCGCCGTCAGCGAGGGTTAAAGTCCTCTGTCGGTAAAGAACAGCGTCAGGCGTCAGCCGCACCGGCGCGGGCCAGTGGGCTGCGTCCACGCCCAACGCCCAACGCCCGGCTGCGGGCCGCCGGCGCCTCTGGGACGCCTCGGGAGCGCAGGTGGCCTAACTGCCGTTCCCGGCGATGACACCCGCCAGGACCCTCGGGCCTGACTTGTCCCCGCCCCCGCCCCCGGCCCCTGCCGCTGTCAGCCCTGCCCCGGCCCAGCCGGCCCCGGCCGACCTACCCAGGCCGCGGCGGACGCAAGCGGCTCCCAGTGCGGTGAGACTCCAGCGGCCGAGCAGCCGGCTCAGCACCATGACCAGGGCGGAGAGCGGACGGCAGTGCGAGGCGTGGGCGGGCAACACACGCCGGCGTCCGCGGGTCGCGGCCAATCAGTGCCTGTCTCGCGCCCCCACCCCACTTCCCGACCAATCAGAGCTCGATTTCCAGTCCTGCCCGCCTCACGGCCAATCAGCGCTCGCGTCCAAACCGTGCCCACTCCCCGCGGGCGAGAATCAAGGAAGTGGCTGCAGCTAAAAAGCGACGTTAGCGCGTCCGTTCTTTCCGGGGACCAGGCCAGCGCTCCAGAGGCGGCCACAGGGCAGCGGTTCACCCGAGGCCGAGCTCCGCGACTTCGGCGGAGCACAAAGCCGAACGGGCGGTCGCGGACGGGATTGCGCTCGGAGACAGTTCGTCCTCTCGGGGTAGCCGTAGGCGTCAGGGGACCCGTCCCGGCCGAATCCACGTGACTCTAGGGGCGCCTAGCTGGAGCCATGGCGGTGTCCAGGCCGCTGTCCCGCTTCTGGGAGTGGGGTAAGAATATCGTGTGCGTGGGCCGGAACTATGCGGACCACGCCAAGGAGATGGGGAGCGCGGTGCTTAGCGAGCCCGTGCTCTTCCTGAAGCCGTCCACCGCCTATGCCCCCGAGGGCTCGCCCATTCTCATGCCCGCCTACAGCCGCAACCTGCACCACGAGCTCGAGCTGGGCGTGGTGATGGGCAAGCGAGGCCGCGCCGTCCCGGAGGCCGAGGCCATGGACTACGTGGCCGGCTATGCCCTGTGCCTGGACATGACCGCCAGGGACGTGCAGGATGAATGCAAGAAGAAGGGGCTACCCTGGACCCTAGCCAAGAGCTTCACCACCTCCTGCCCCGTCAGCGCGTTCGTGCCCAAAGAGAAGGTCCCTGACCCTCACAACCTGAAGCTCTGGCTCAAGGTCAATGGAGAACTACGGCAGGAGGGTGAGACGTCTTCCATGATCTTTACCATCCCCTACATCATCAGCTACGTTTCTAAGATAATGGCCTTGGAAGAAGGAGATATTATCTTGACCGGGACGCCGAAGGGAGTTGGCCCTGTTAAAGTAAACGATGAGATCCAAGCGGGCATACACGGGGTCGTCAGTGTGAGATTTAAGGTGGAAAAGCCAGACTATTGAGTCTATACAAAGCATCCTAATTTCTTAAGTTTCAGAAGAGAAGGGAGTTGGACTGAAGCAAGCAAAGGTTATTAAAGGTGACAGTCCTTTAAAAAGAAATCAAATTTTAAAGATGATTTGATTGGATTGCTGTGTCTCAACTCAGGGAAGGTAGGAACTCCGAGAAAAACATGCTCTAGAACAGCCGATCAGAAATGTAAAGGAGAAAGGAATGCCTGTCTGTCTCCTAGGAAACAAACAGAAGAAAGTATTTGTGATGTCTCCCATGAGGCATGAAATGTTCAGAAGGCTTTCCTAAAACCGGACTGGAAAAGACTTTTCAGTGAGTCATTCTGGGATCAGTAGTTCAATAATTAAAATCTGCAAAGGGAGTTGAAAAGCATGTTTCAAATGAATGTTTCCCACATTTCCTTGATCATGGTGATCATCTGAAGGTATTTGTAAAAAAAATATTTCCAAATTACTGGCCCATACTGGGCCCACTGTATTAACAGAATTAATCTCCAGCACTCCATGTGATTCTTATGAAATGTGGAAAAACACTACTCCACATATTTTAATTTAAATTTTTATTTAATAAGTTAATGAATGACAACCTCACTCGTTTGTACCCTGGCTCATAGATTCTGAGCTTAAGAGAGAATTTTGAGTCTGGCTGATGTAGCTCAGTGATTGAGTGTCGCCCAGATTGCCCACTGGATCTCCAGTAGGGAGCGTGCAGAAGGCAACTTATCAATGTTTCTATCCCTCTCCCTCTCTAAAATAAATAAAAATATATTTTTTAAAAGATAATTTTGAAACTACTGTTTTTAAATAAATATGTGGGGTTTTGTGTGGACTAAAAAATCTTTCCCTTAATAGTGGCTAAGAGGGATGCTTTTCTTATAAAGGACTTCAGACCTTGGTCACACTGACCTTTGGCCTGGTGAGCACTGTGCTTTATTAACAGAGTTCATCAGCATCTCTTCCTCCTGACCAGAAATAAGCAGGCTTCAGGGAAGTTAAGTGGCCTAGGTGCTACTTTTGCTTTAACCTGCACACTTCTTCAAAAAAAGGGTAGGCAAGATGCACAGCATAGCTATCAGACTGCTGGTGGAGGCATTTTAGGCTCAGGCAGAGCCTCCTACTATAGTGTAAACGGAAGATATCTGCTGGCCCTTGAAAGCTTCGCACACCTAATTTAATAATAGTTAACATTGTGCCTTAGTATTGCTAGGTACTGTGTGCCAAGAGTTGTCTGTGTTTTATTTAACCCTCAACAAAGCTGTGATGTTGGTATTACTACCGTCCCTATTATACAGATGAAAATAGAGATTTAGAGGTTAAGCTAGCCTGGTTCTACAGTCACTCAGCTGAGTGACAGGCCCAGATGTAACCCAGATATCCCAAGACCAGAACCTGAACGAATGCAGGATGCATCTTTTAAATAGATATATAAAAAGATTCAAATGTTTAGGTATTATGCAACCCCCACGTTTAAATTATAATTTACTATGAGGAAGTCCCTTAAGTGGATTTATTAAATATCATGCTATCTTTTTATCAAGTTTCTTTTTTAATTGTTTAAGCAATACATGTTTATTACAGAAGAGCTAGAAAATATGGATAAGAAAAAAACCCCAAACACTCAAAATTTCATCTGCTCAGAGACAGCCAAAGTTAAGTATTTGGTGTACAGTTTTCTAAATCTAGATGTAATTGTAATGTTTATTATTTGTTCATACCACACAATTTTATAACCTAGTTTTTTTCACCATATATTGTGACTCTCCATGTTAGTCTGCACATTTCTGCAGTACTATTTTCAGTGACTGCATACGATTCTGAAGTTAGTCCTTCACTTTTAACCATTGAGATTGTTTCTAATTATTTGCTAGCAGAATCAGCACATTTATTATTTCCTTTGGCTAGGTTCCCATAAGGAAAAGAGTTGAATCAAGGGTGTGCTCATATTGAAAGTGTATTGGTCCAGTTAGCAGATACAAGGTTCAGCTGAGACAATTCTACCAAACTCAGACTTGAAAGCAAACTAAAGATATGAGGCTGGAGCCATGTTCACATATAGCTCCCTTGGGTGGCATAAGCCAACACCCAGAAAATATACGCTGCCTCTGAGGTCATTGTTCATCACAGTGGTTCATTAGCTTTGTCACAAACAGCTGACAACAGCATTGCGGGTGTCACATACAAAGTCCTTGGCTGTAAGAATCAAAAACTGAGAGACTCACTAATTCCCAAAAATTCTGATATTGATAAAATACAATAATACTAGCACCTAGAAGGTACATTCCCCCCTAACTTTTATTTTGCATAAATTTAAACCTAATAAAAAGTTGAAAGTCTAATATAACAAACTATATATATGTATATGTATACATATATATATGTATGTATACTAGAGGCCCTATGCACGAATTTGTGCACAGGTGGGGTCTGGCCCGCCCATCAGGGTCTATTGGCTGCTGGGGGAGGGGGGGGGACATCAGAAGTTGGCCGGCTGGCCCCGCCCCCAATGGGGGGGGCTGATCGGGGGCAGGGCTGGGGGGGAGGGGCCATGATCGTTGGCCAGCTGACCCCGCCCCCTGGTCGAACTCCCGGTCAAGGGGACAATTTGCATATTAGCCTTTTATTATATAGAATGTGTGTGTGTGTGTATACATATATATTAGTATATATGTATACACACACACATACATGGGATGGGCAAAAGTAGGCTTACAGTTGTGAGTACACAAAACAATTTATTTTTGTTTTATTATTAATTATTGTATTATTTCCCATACAAACAACTAAACCGACTTTGCCCCACCCTGTGTGTGCGTGTGTGTGTGTGTGTGTGTGTGTGTGTGTGTATCTCAGTTCTCTAAATTCATCCGGAAGGCTGTTTGAGAAGCAATTTGTTCGAAAACTGAATCGGTTTTTCTCATTAGAAATAATGTAAATTGAATAATCCATTCCAAACCTCCGAATGATTCTTTGTTTTAACCCTTCTTATATACAGTACATTTCTAATGTGCTGTTTAATCTATCAATAAACACTTTTCTTAAATTTACTGAACTACCCGCTACTAGCCTTAAATGAATCACCTTCAGCACTCATTCCAGGAGTGTCTTTTAGGTCAGCATGTAGTATCTTTGCTTGTTCATATATCACTGCCTCTAGGCTGGCTAACTGCTTTCCATTTATTAAAATCACTTTAATCCATGTATTAAAAAAAATAAAAAATAAAATCAACTGTTTTTCTACCTCTTCAATTGCCTGTGATCATTGTTTCTTTTGAACCCTTAGTAACACTAGCATTCTTGATGGCCTCTTTATGTTTTAAAATTGAGCTAATCGATTTTGCCAACAAAAGAATTTTCTCCTTTGTTTGTTGCCTGAGAAGCTTTTTGTCGTGCTGAAGTATCAGCATAAAAGGGTTGTCAGTTTGGTTAGACAGAGACATCACTAGTATTTCTGTGAATAGCTTGGAGAACTGAATTGTTTGCCATGGGAAGCATTTGGGAAGCGTTGGAGAAAGGTTTGACTGCAGTAATCTGTACTTGACAAGAGTTTTTAAGAATACCTTTTAGGCGCTGGCTCTGGGTGGCTCGGTTGGAACATAGTCTCATAAACCAAAAGGTTGTGGGTTTGATTCCCACTCAGGGCACATACCTAGGTTGTGGGTTCAATCCCTGCTCTCTCTCTCTCTCTGAAAAATTGATAACATATCCTCAAGTGAGGATTAAAAAAAAGAAAAAAATACCTTTTAGGCCCTGGCCAGGTAGCTCAGTTGGTTAGAGCATCCTCCCAATATGCTAAGGTTGTGGGTTTGATCCCCAATCAGGGCACATACAAGATCACCCAATGAATGCATAATGAGTGGAACAACAAATCATCTCACTCTCAAATCAATAAAAAAAAATTTTTTTAATCTTTCTCCGACTGGCTTATTTCGCTTAGCATAATGCTCTCCAGGTCCATCCATACTTTGGTAAATGGTAAAAGTTCTTTTTTTTTCATCAGTGTAGTATTCCATTGTGTAGATGTACAACAGTTTTTAAATCCACTCATCTGTTGATGGGCACTTAGGCTGTTTCCAAATCTTAGCTATTGTAAATTGTGCTGCTATGAACATAGGGGTGCATATATTCTTTCTGATTGGTGTTTCTGATTTCTTGGGATATATTCCTAGAAATGGGATCACTGGGTCAAATGGAAGTTCCATTTTTAACTTTTTGAGGAAACTCCATACTATTTTCCACAGTGGCTGCACCAGTTTGCATTCCCACCAGCAGTGCACAAGGGTTCCTTTTTCTCCACATCCTCTCCAGCACTTGTCTTTTGTGGATTTGTTGATGATAGCCATTCTGACAGGTGTGAGATGGTACCTCATTGTTGTTTTGATTTGCATCTCTCGGATGATCAGTGACTTTGAGCATGTTTTCATATGTCTCTTGGCCTTCTGTATGTCCACTTTCGAAAAGTGAAGCTGACATCTTTTCATGTTTGTACCCACTTTTTATTTATATTATTGATTTCAGAGAGGAAGGGAGAGGGAGAGAGAGATAGAAACATCAATGATGAGAGAGAATCATTGGTCTGTTGCCTCCTGCAAGTCCCACACTGGAGATCGAGCCCACAACCTGGGCATGTGCCCTGACCTGGAATTGAACTGTGACCTTCTGTTTCATAGGTCGATGCTCAATCCCTGAGCCATGCCAGCTGGGCCCACTTTTTTTTTTTAACAAGACTATTTGTGGTATAAATGTTGGTGTAGTATCTTTGGTTTCAGGTAAGTTTTATATTTCTTTTCGATACAATTAATTCAAATATGCTAAAACCGTATATTTTAAAGAGAAAATAATTATAAGTGTAATGTACTAGAAAAATTCAAATTATAAAAGAATAGAATTCATACAACAAAAGTATTAATAGCCAAATATGAGTGCCAATGAAATTGCTATATCTCAACATTTACAATAGCTGATAATTATTGATAATGCACTAAGTGCAGGAATCTAAGCACTGTACCTATATTAACTTACTCAGTCTTCACAGTTGCCAAGAGAAGTTGGTATTATTATCATTACTAGTAGCCCAGTGCATGAAATTTGTGCACATTAAAAGGGAATTAATTGCCCTAACTGGTTTGGCTCAGTGGATAGAGCATTGGCCTGTGGACTCAAGGGTCCCAGGTTCGATTCCAGTCAAGGGCATGTACCTTGGTTGTGGGCACATCCCCAGTGGGGAGTGTGCAGGAGGCAGCTGATCGATGTTTCTCTCTCATCCGTGTTTCTGACTCTCTATCCCTCTCCCTTCCTCTCTGTAAAAAATCAATAAAATATATATTTTTTTAAAAGGGAATTAATTAGCAAACTGGCCACCTATCGATTCTGTGAGGAATGGGGCTCCCTCCTCCCTCCTGTCAGGGTCCTGGGTGCAGGGGAATGGGGTTCCTGGCTGGCAGGCCACTGACAGCAAGCTATCCAACAGCGGATTCTGTGAGGAGTGGGGCTCCCTCCTTTTTCTACTGTCAGGGTCTGTTTTGAAGGTCAGCCATGCCCCCTGTTGGGCCAGACCCAGAGTTCTACCACACCATGGCCTCCACCTCAGCAACCCAGGACTGACTGCTGCTGGGCGCTCCTGGTGCTCTGAGGGTGGGTTCTTCCCTCAGGCCACATGGGAAACAGCTGGGGAGGGCGCAGCCCCTGGCAAAGCGACCCAGGATTCAGTGGGTCCATGCTCCGAGGGCGGGTTCCTGCCTCAAACCCCGCCCTCACCGGAAACAGCTCCAGGAAACAGCTCAGGGGAGGGCGCAGCCGTTGCCAAGACAATCCCTGCAGGACTGACTGACTTCTGCTTGGTCGCGGTTCTGGTGGTCATGATGAACACCACCCAGGGTTTTTATATACGTAGATTTACAAAAGGGGAACTGCAAAGAAAGAAGCTCAAAGCTGGAGACGATCCTGGAAGCAACAAATGGGTTTGAGCCTGCAGCCACAGAGCTTGCCCATGAAGCCACCTCCAATTCTAACTCCTCTAACTGGGCCTTCATATCCCACCTGTAAAATGGGAAAACTAGCAGTACTTGGCTAAATCAGACACCATAAGTAAAGGGCTTATTACAATACCAGTCACATAAAAAGCACTTAATAAGTTAGCTATTAATGTCTATAAACTTATCCCAAGGAATAAGCTATTGGGTGTTATTCCAGTGATGGGCATGGGGTTTCCTACTAGTTAAATGTCACACTGAGAAGGCACCAAAGTAGCAGTGAGGAGGTCAGTCAGAGCCCTCTGCCACCCGGCTAGGGCTCTATGGTTGCAGAACACTGGTTGCTGCATATGCACCTACTGCAAGAATGCCTGTATATATGGTTAAAACCAAGTAGTAAAAGAGCCAGAGCAGCGGAGGCCCATGACAGTTGGTTGAGGCACCCTTGGCCCAAGCATTGGTACTTTGGGACCCGCTGCTAGCAGTCAGGGAACCAGGAGGCCTGGCACAGCAGCTCCTGGCACCATCTTGGCCATCTTGGCCAGGCGTCCTTCCTCGTCTCCTGTGCTCTTGAACACGTACTCTTACTTAACTAATGTGGCTGCCAGTGGATGCCTTCACTTCTCTCTCCTCCCTAACCTGACACCCTGCCCCCCTATTCCCCATGGGAAGGGCATTGTCCTTGAACCTCCACCACTTTCCCTTTCCTTCCCTGTCTACCCTCCTGATTCGCCTTGCTTAACATGCCCATTTCACAACCCAAGGGAGAAAGAAAGGAAACTCTCATTGGGCACACTTGCTGTTTGCACAGCTAGGTCAAATCCTTCATTACTTTACTTATTACCATAATTGGCACACTAGCTGTCAACTCATATCCCTCCTCTATGGCTGCCTATGATAAAAGCCAGATGAAACATTACTGACAAGGAAAGTTTATTTCCCAACACCAACTTTATAAAAGAACTTCATATACTTTTTCTTTTCTTTTTTTCTCACTCCTATAGTGGGTAAAATGTAGCCTTCTGAAGTGCCAGACTTAAAAATGTTGGCATAACCTCCCAGACTGTAGATCAATGCTAACCATGTTGGTGGGTCTGTGCCCTGAAGCAACTCAGCATGGTATGGTGCTGAGGAGAGTGCTTTGGGGCTCCTACAAGAATGACTGGGGTAGAAGGGAGGCTGTTGTCCTATCCAAGCAGGCCTCCCACCCTTCTAAGTGATGGGCATGGGACAAGGCATCACTCATATAACTTTTTAAGTCGGTCTCCCCACAGTTGATTTAGACTCATGTCAACCCTGAGTCAGCAAGCCTTCACAAGCATTGGGTAGCGCCAATGTATCATCAGAGCAGGCAGGGGATTTGCAAAGCTCCATGGTGTTTCAAGCAGTTGCACAACATTGCCCACAGACTTCTGCTGTTCCCACCAGGCCCCTCATCTGGGCCCTTGCAGCTCCAGGAAAGCAGACTGAGCCATTGGCAAACTCTAGGTAAGTTGTTTTTAGAGGTTCTGATCTTTCTCAGGGAAATAAAATAAAGAGGAAAGGGGCTTAAGAAAAGAAATCAATCTGAGGGAAAGATTAAATTTGTTTATTACTCATGCAAACATTTTCCAACTTGGGAAGAGAGAAGGCCAAGCTGGTAGAAATGGCCTTCTAAGAATTGAGCTCAGGTGAGATAGATATTTAAGATTTACCCCAAACCAACTTCAGGAGGAAACAACAATTTATAGAAACATTTTTTTATCACATTTGAACAAAGTACATTTTTATCTCTAATTTTCAACTCATTTTCCATATTAAGGGGAATTAAAACTCATATTCTTTTCCAGAGTTTATAATGATATCTGATTTAAATATTTCCTTGTCCGGACAACTTCCTACTTGCCTCAACAGGATCTGCAAGCTTACATGAGATCACACTAATTCTCAATCTACCCCTTGCTCTGTCTGATAAAAAAACCTGTAGGGAGAAAAGAGAGAGAAAATTAGTTTTAAAGACTACCGTGTATATAAAGTTGAAAACCAATTACCAGAACAGAGAATGCAATAGAGAACCACAGTGAGTTTTGCTTAGAGCTGTTAACATGTCGGTTCAAGTTCTAAGACAAAAGAGTTCAAGTCTCAGGCAGAGTTCAGTAGAGAAATTACAGATCTGGCTTTTGTAAAAATCCATGTCACTTTTTTTATGACATTTCTCTTTGGTAGGAAAGTTGGGATTTCAAATCCAACACATAGAAAAATAGGGCTTAAAATATGTTTAAGCTACCAGTTGTGATCGATATTAACCTGGAGTAGTAACATAATCTGTTAGGCTACAGAAATATGATGATGAAGTTTATTAATAACTAGAGACCTGGTGCTTCAAAACTGTTAAGAGTGTAAAGGAGAAAACATTTGAGAATGATGGGAGGAGAGTAATAATGTAGGCAGTAGCCCTATCTCACCTGTGACTTGGGGCTAGTGGCAACATTTCTTGGTCTCATTTTCTTCATTTGCAAAACAAGGGGAGTTTGGCTCACTTCCCCTTACACATTTAACACAAAGATTCTATGAACCTCCAACACTGCAGTGTTACTGGTGCTGCAGGAGTCTGATCGAGTTTTAGGATTACGGAATTTTAGAGGCTTAGAGAAGTTAATTAACCTCCCCAGGTCACACAGGCTGAGGAATGGTGGAATTGGAATTCTTACTTGAGTCTGTCTCATCCCAGCATCCAAGCGTTTAACCGTACGCTATTATATCCCGCTCACTGAAGTGAGGAGATTGCCACTTCAAAGCTGGAGACGCTCCTGGGTTTTGTGGGTGGGGCAGACCCAGCTTGACTCTAAAGCCAAATGCCTAATCTTGGAGTTAACATTACTGGGTATTTTCTTTGTTGACCTATTTATTTGGTGTCATTTGTAACTACATTATGCTATATGAAAAAACCTGATTACTTCCATTGTTTCTACAGTAGCCAAATCCTTCTGCACATCTGGGAATTGGGCATCATTAAAATAAGAAATTATTTAGTTGGTCAAACTCTAGGATTTTCTTTTATTTGAATATATAGAATAATATAGTACTGTAAAATATACTAACTTTTAAATAAATTTTGCTTCTTTCCAAAAGAAATTGCCACTTTAATGCTGTTTTCTGTTCATCCGTCATTGCAAGAAACTCATTTACCTGATTTAAAAAATAAATCAAACAAGTATTTCCAAAGTTTATATAGATAACTCATCTTAACAAGGTGAAACATCAATTTTCTCACTAGAAGTGGAATTTTATTCACAGTAATTACAGCTCAATTCTCTTGATGGAGGAGATAAGGTCAGATATCTGCTCTAAATTGAATTTCTGAAGCTAATTGGGTGGGTTAGCACAGAAAACTCCCCTTGATAAACTGGAAATCACTTGGAACTGAGGTTTAAAGGTAAACTTCAGGAGCTGGTTTTAACAATAAGAAACAAGTGCCTATCATCAAGTGTACAATCTCATCTCTAAGTATCTGCAGCTGCTGTCCTACAGCGGCAGATGGGGAACATTCGTGGCTGACTTTCTACAGCTGAGTGTGTGAAATATTGCCAAACTCTCCTTCTGGAAGAGCTACCTCATAACTGACTGACATCTTCAATGTGTTGTTTTACCCATTGTTATTTGACTATATAAATAGGGTCATTATTCCTAATATTATTAGCTATGATTTCAATATACAATATGTAATTATTTGTTCATTAAAGAAAGCAATGTATATTTAAATCAAGATTGATTTTTCACAGACCTCTTTATTAATAAATTAATTGCTATTAAATGGTCACCAAAATAACCTATATTGTAGAGAAAGAAAATCCAATTTGGACATATTTCCAAACATGGTTTCTTTTTTGCTATTTACCGTGCAGCCCAAAGTCTCCTCAGCAACATTTCCTGTGAGACTACAGGAATGGAGGGTACCTGTGTGATCAGTAAGATCGATTAGCATATCAAAGCTGAGAAAAACGGATTTAAACTTCGAAGAATCTTTGTTGCAAGTTGTACAAATGCTGGATGCTTCATTTACAATGTAACCACAGCTTGAACTGAAAAGAAAGGAAGACAATGATAAAATGTGAAGGCTCTAAGTAACAAATCTGCTTTCCAGCAGAATTATCACTTAAAAGCCTAAATCAGAGTAAGTAATTTCAGAGTGCTCAGCACTGCGCAGGATACAAGACAAACATAAAATTACAAGGAATAATTCCACATGTGTTCTCAGTCTTTTTTAGAATTTGTGATTCATCTGGAACTGGGATAAGCTCATTGTCCTGCTTCCTACCTTCCCCATGCTGGTCCTGCCCCTACTAGGGCCTTCCTTTCTTGTCCCCCCACACAACCTTAACTCCTTCCCTTCTCTGAACAGCTGCAGAATTTATACTTCAGCACTGACTATATCCTGTCACATCCTATTCCTTGTTATTGCAGGCATGTCCATCTTATATCCCTGCGGCTGTGTTCTAAGGGCAGGAATGGTGTCTTGTGACTAGAAAGCCTAGGTTCCACAAATGCTCACTTGATGGTACTTATTAGGTCTTCTGTACACCTACAGAAAAACCGTAGGGTTGGGCAAGTTCACACCTTAAATGCTATTATTACGACTAGTGACACATTCACCTCTCTTTAAGTGGTAATTACATGCTATTTCATATTTTTGAAGCAGGTCTTACTTCAGCCAATTTGGAAAGGACTAATTCAAATTTCCCAAGAAAAGAGAGTGATCTGAAGATAGTGGTTTCTTATCTAGCCACAGATCACATTTAAAGTAAATGTTAGATGCTTTTCTTCACATATCAATACTAAAGCTGTAGGAAAAAATGAGACAAAAATTATTTAAATTTGTGAAAAATATTTTTCAAAAAATAACTGCCTTACACAATAGCCTCCACATTAATTTTTTTCAACTTTAATACTAAATCATAAAGTGTTTTTAAAATCCATAGGTCAACTGCCCTGGCCAGGTAGCTCAGTTGGTTAGAGCATCCTCCCCATACACCAAGGTTGTTGGTTTGATCCCATGTCAGGTCATGTATGGGAGGCAACCGATCATGGTTTCTTTCCTACATAGATGTTTCTCTCTCTCTCTCTCTCTCTCCCTCTCTCTCTCTCTCTCTCTCTCTCTCTCTCTCTCTCTCTTCCTCTCCCTCTAAAAAATCCATAAAAACATACCCTTGGGTGAGGATTAAAAAAAAATCCATAGGTCAATATCTTGACTATGGTCATAGGCAAATAAACCTATACATGTGATAAAACTATACAGAACTTAATATACCATGTGCACACAAATGACTGCATGTCAATCTGGGTAAATTTGAATAAAATAAGTGGATTGAGTCCAGCCGGTGTGGCTCAGTGGTTGAACATTAACCTATGAACCAGGAGGTCATGATTTGATTCCCAGTCAGGGTACATACCTGGGTTTTGGCTGGATCCCCAGTGGGGGGGCATGCAGGAGGTACCCAATTGATGAATCTATCTCATCACTGATGTTTCTATCTCTCTCTCCCTCCCTCTTCCTCTCTGAAGTCAATAAGAATACATTTAAAATGAGTGGATGGAATTAATGTAAATATCCTAGCTATGATGTGATACATTGGAGGAAATTGGTCAAAGTGCACATGGACTCTTTCTATATTATTTCTTAAAACTCCATGTTAACCTAGAACTATCTCCATAAAAATTTCTATTACAAAAGCCCATAGGGAGATTTTCACAATAACATTTTAGACATTTCTTGCCAACTATCTTTTGGATAAGATTATTAATTCTTCTGGGGTTTACTTTTCTATGCAATAGATATTTTGACCTTTGAGTGGTTAGAAATCATTTATCATGCAGTTGAAAATAATTTTTTTAAATGCAGTAACTTGCCCAGCCAGTGTGGCTCAGTGATTGAGCATCGACCTATGAACCAGGAGGTCATGGTTCAATTCCCAGTCAGGACATATGTCCAGGATGGGGCTCAATCCCCAGTGTGGGGCATGCAGGAGGCAACCTATCAATGGTTCTCTCTCATCATTGATGTTTCTATCTCTCTCTCCCTCTCCCTTCCTCTCTGAAATCAATAAAAATCTATTTTTTTAAATGCTGTCACTTGCTATAGAATGTGGCAACCAAAATAATTTTCTAACACATTATAAAACAACAATTTGTCATTCTAGTTAAAAGTTTCTGGCAGTATATCGTTACAGTTTAGGACTACAGATATAATTGCCTTTTAATTTAAAATTTTCTTTAAAAGACAATTAAAATCTTTAAATCTAAATAATTTGCCATGGAAACTTCAGTATACGTTACTTACTTATACATTTCCCTCAAATGTATAACCACGGTGATGCCCAAGTAGAGCTTAAACTTTTATAGAACTTAAAAGTTTATTAACAATAATTGTTTTTTATTTCTTACAAGAATGAATTTGCTAAAAATAATTTGGCTGCTTACCATCTATTTCGAACTACTTTTGTAGTTTCACCATCAATGTTCAGTGTAGAAATGTAAGCATAAAGAATGCCATAAAAAGGATCATCTTTTCCTTCATTCTTCAAAGCTTTTACCTTTAATTGTTTAACTGTATAGACATCAACTATTGTATTTACTAAAAATAAAAAGACGTTATTATAGCTCTCTCTATAATATACTAAGAATTACAAAGAATTATAACCAAATAGAAAAGCTACAGAGTTCAAATGAGAACATGTAGAAGCTTCGGTTAAGTAACAGAACAATTATTATACTTGCTATATTAAAACTTATTAATATAAATGGGGGGAAAGCAAAAAACAATAAAAATGGGAAAGAATGAGAAATTAATGCTTATTAAAATGAAGAATTTATGATTATCAGAAGATGCCATTAGAAGAGTGAAAAGGCAAGCTACACAGTGGGAGATGATGGCAAAAGACAAAAGAATATCTAAAGAATTCTTAAAAATCAATGACCAAAAGAAACCATAGTCAACTCATTTTTTTTTTAGCTTTCATCAGATTGGCAAAAGATTATAAAAAGCTCCAAGAGTTTTAAACTACTTTAAAAAGTGGAAATATAGCAGTTACAGAATCAGAATATTCTGATTCACTATGTAAAACAAAACTTTATAGGCCCCAATTTTGGCCCTTTAAAAATTCAAATAATATTTAAAGATCACTTACAATTTATGGATTCTTCCAAATAACTGTCAATTGCATCATCCTGAGGATTTGTTTCTTTATTTCCTCTTATAAAATTCAATAAGATGTTAGCTTCTGGTGTCTCTTAAATTGAAAATGCATAATAATTAAAAATCAAACTGAATACTTTTTTTTTATTGATTTCAGAGAGGAAGGGAGAGGGAGAGAGAGATAGAAACATCAATGATGAGAGAGAATCATTGATCAACTGCCTCCTGCATGACCCCTACTGGGGATGGAGCCTGCAACCCAGGCATGTGCCCTTGACCAGAATCAAACCCGGGACCCTTCAGTCCTCAGGCCGACGCTTTATCCACTGAGCCAAACCAGCTAGGGCATAACTGATTACTTTTTAAATAACTGTGAAAGATCCAAAATTATTTTTAGCTTTTGCCCATTTTAATAACAAAAGGGAATAAAATAAAAAAAATGGAAAGGGGAGTACATAACTAAGGGAAGTATATAAACAGACCTTTGTTAAAACAATCCCATTCTGGAAGTGTATGGGAGGCAACCAATTGATGTTTCTCTTTCTCTGTCTGTCTCCCTCCCTTCTACTCTCTCTAAAAATCAATGGAAAAATATCCTTAGGTGAGGGTGAACAACAACAAAAAGTCATATAAAGACGGGAGCAGAGGGAAGTTGTAGAGGGGGTAATGGGGGGAAAGATAATTTTAAAAAGTCATATAAAACAATCTTTCATTTTTAATTCAAATGAAATCTAAGTTTTGTTTTCATTCTTAAATACACAAATATTGGAACATGTGATACAGTCATTTCCAAAGGGATAAAAAATTTCAGATAACTTTTTACCTGGATTAGTTGTAATAATGGTTTTTGAGATTACAGTTGCTGTCATGCAGTTTCGAAATTTGTCAAAATTTATTCTTACATCTGCGGCAAATATTACTGTTTGGGGAAAAAGCCATTTTTAAATTATTACATGGGGGGATAAAAATGACAAATATTGAACACAATCATTGCAGTATGATACCTGTTTCTCGTGGCACCCAGCTCTGTGCAAGTAGAATGGATTCATTATCCCAACTGCACATTTAAAAAAAAAAGTGATAAAAATTGACTACATTAGAAAAAAAACTGGCAGTAAACATTATTTACCAAAAAAATATCTTAGGGCTGGGCTGACCCATTCCCCATGTGGTCAAAGGCACAAGTTAAAGATGTTGGTTTCTCCTGCATTTTACAGAGTTATACTGTCTATTTCACAGAGCATTTAACATCTACATGATCAATCATTCCCCCAATACCATTAATCTTTAACAACTTCTGCTCCATCAATTCTTTCTTTTCCCATCACTCAGGTCACTCCTGGCTACTTGGAACTGAGTGACTACAAGTCTAAAGACTTTAAAGACACTCTTTCAGACTATAAGCGAGGGGCCCAGTAGATAATCTGCTCAGGGCACTTGATGGATTGAAGGCTCATTTCAACTTTAGCGCCTTTTGGTACCCATGCATCTGGAGTCTAAACAATGTCATCTAATACCCTATAGTACTCAGAATGTAGTCCTGCCCCACATCCCCACACCAGGCACCCCACAGAAACAAGCCTATGATAACACTTGCTTTTCTATCATCTTTCCATAGTCTGGCTCCAGGGTACTACCCAAGAAATTATGGAAAATCTGGCATGTTCATTATCAATGGGACCTAATAAATCACAATTTTTAATAAAAGACAGTACAATAATACACTAGTCACAGTGCGTCCATCTAAATAATCTCATGTCATCTAAAGATCTCATTTTATTTTATTTTATTTTATTTTTTAAAGATCTCATTTTAAAGTAAATCTTACAGCACAGACTGTAAGTCAAAATACAAGAGTGAGGTTTATTTTTTAAATATCATTTCTCTCCTATCATTATTCCTCTCCTGATGTTAAATCCATCATATTTTTGATAAAATAAAAAAGTTCTGTCTTGATAATACTAGGGATTTCACATTTTGGAACAGATATGGGAGGTTACCATATCATTGCAAAAGAAGACTCCATCTCATCATAGAGTTTAACTTCACACCTCTGGCCTTTCCTTCGGTCTGATGTTGTAAAGTATTTTGGCTCTCCAACCTTAGAAATTGAAGGAAATCATTATTCTTCATCTATAATAGTAGAGGTACCTAAATATTTGTTGATGGAAATACTCAGATGTTTACCTTTTAAACAGCAAGTAAGAAACATCAAAATACAAGAATCACTAATATATATTTAACTAGAGGCCCAGTGCATGAAATTCGCAGTTCGGGACCCCTTGCTCCTTCTGCCCGCCTGCTTGTTGTTCTTTACAGCTTGGCTCACTGCTCCTTGGTGCTGCCACGGAGGCAGGAGAGGCCACCGCTGCTGCACTCGCCAGCTGTGAGCCTGGCTTCTGGCTGAGCAGTGTTCCCCCTGTGGGAGCGCGCTGACCATCAGGGGGCAGCTCCTGCATTGAGCGTCTGCCCCCTGGTGGTCAGTGCACATCATAGCAACCAGTCGTTCTGGTTGTTCGTCATAACGATCACTTAGGCTTTTATTATATAGAATTATATAGATGATTTAAAAGCATCTATATCTAAGCTAGATGTATTTAACTGATGTTGTTAGTTACACAGTTTGAAGAGAAGTACAAATATATGTATTTTAAGTTAAGATTTTGGGGTCTTTTCAACATAACAGGACAAATGTTCCATGACAAGCCCATGGGTGGCATCTATCTAGGCTCATTGAGGATACAAAGTATATTTTCAACATCTGTGTATCCCCCTGGTTTAGTACAGGGCCTGGCACAGAATTCATGTCACTAAATGAACTCAGTCTCTGAGTCTCAATGTCCTCGTCTTTCTAGTGCAGGTATGAATATCAATACTTCCTTTGTGCCTTTATAAGGACAATGTGGTGAGGACCAAGTGAGGGATGTATGGGAAAGTGCTTTGACAATCTGATTCAATCCACACTATGTCAAAGCACTTTCCCATACATCCCTCATTTCCATCTTAAAAATGAAGGTGAACTCAGGGACTCTTCTGTCAGAGGCTCAGGGGTTCTCACGTGGAACAGCAGACACCTCTGACAGTCACATAGCAAGGTCCCCAGAACAGACTAACAACTGACTGCACCCTATGCCACTGTCACCACTGCATCTATTAGCAGGGCTGAGCTCCATGGGAAGGAGCTGAAGAAAGACTCACAGCTACCAGCAGAAGAGCAGTATCCAGAAAGAAAGTTGGAGGAAAGGACAGTCAGAGTATGGAAGAGGCCTGCCATATCACAACAGGCCTCTTGTACAAAAAAGAAAATTGTACAAAAAAGAGTTTTAAAGTAAAGAGACCTAAGCAGAGGTAAGAAGGAAGAGAAAACAGGTTAATTAAAATGTGAAGAAAATAAATATAGGAGGGATGGAAGCAAAATGAGAGAAGTAAGGCAGTGAAAAAAAGAAATAATGTAATCCTATAGAAGAAGGTACCAGACTCATAAGGTGGAGGTAGGGGGAGATACATGGAAAAAGCTGTTGCAGGTTTTGATTTATGTTTATACTGAATGTTAGAAAATTCTTACTAAGTTATAATATAATGACATTATATAGGATTGCAGGGAAACTGAGAGATCATATCCTGCCTTTAAGTAAGATTGGATCTAAATTGCTGAGAAATTGATTTCTCCTACTTTTCACGATTGTCATGTAAGGTGTTGATTCCTCCATCCTGGATTATATTGAGTGCTCACTGTGTGGCTGGCACTGTGCTAGGCTGGAACTAGAGTGATGAACAAAAGCACATGCCTCTCCATCAGGGCCTGTCATCAAGTATAGTTGACACTCTTATTGGTTAGTCATTTAATACGGAAAAGCAATTAGCAATTACTAACAACATTAACTACAAGTACCTAAATCAATTTCCTTTTTTGTGTGTGTGTCTTTTGACTACCATCATTCCATACATTGAGAGAAACTGATCTTGTCCCTTTAATTTTCTTTGTGTACTTTATTTTTTTAAATATATTTTTATTAATTTCAGAGAGGAAGGAAGAGGGAGAGAGAGATAGAAACAGCAATGATGAGAGAGAATCATTGATTGGCTGACTCCTGCAAGCCCCCCACTGGGGATTGAGCCCACAACCCAGGCATGTGCCCTTGACCGGAATCGAACCTGGGACCTTTCAGTTCGCAGGCCGACACTCTATCCACTGAGCCAAACTGGCTAGGGCATTGTGAAACTTTAATTTTAAGGTCCACCTCGTAGTCCCTGCCAAGTGACTCTAGTATTTCCAAGGGAGTTCAAAACTTGGGCAATAATTAAGTAAGAGGGAGATTCTGATGTAACAAATGGTGAAACACTCCCAGAGCCCCATGCAGTGTTGTCTTTCCCTGCTTTTCACATGATGCTGTGCAGTAGGTCACCAGGCCCCAACTACAGTTCAGTTGGCTATTCTCACTCCCTCTCCCATCTCAGGTCAGCTCTGAAAACAGGCCCAGAATTGATTCCTTGATTTATACAACTTACACCCCTTTAAGTAACTTCATTGAAATCTTCAAGTCAATGAATTTATCCTTCCCATTTGCATCTTTAACCGAAGTATAAAAGGCTCTCATATAGTTAGTGGATCATTTATGAGTGTGTGCTGCATTCAACATTCAAATACGATTTTATGTTGCTATTCATTCACATATAAAATGCTACTTAACTTTTAATGAGAAGTGATACCATTTTCTTAGTTCAACTGACTACTGATCAAGATACAAAGGAATATTTACTCCAGCTGGTTACTACTTTCCAAACACAAATTAAGTGATAGAACTTCCCTGCCAAATTGAACTTTGTTGAGGTTTAAACTTACCGACTTCACAGCTGCAAGCACATTAATAATTCTCCCATCAAGACTGTGTCCATTTGCAACAATATCACCCAATGAATAATAATCCCGAGATTCTTTAACAGGTAAGTGTATCAAAGAAAGTAACTTGGTGTCCACTTCATAACTGGAACAAACTTTTACTGTTGAATGATCTTCACTGAGCAATAGTTTACAGTCACTAAATTGTAAACACACACACACACACAAAGTTACTATTAAATGATTTTTTAAAATAGAAAAATACTTCCAGGCTCTTAGTTAAATTATTTTTATTGTAATTTAGACTAGATTAAGAAAATTTATACATTTTGCTCATAGAAATATTAAAAATGTAGTAAAATATTTTTGTCTGAAATATATTTTCATTAAGAAAATGTTTTGAGGACCAATTTGTGCCTGAGTGCTAAGCATACCAGTTGTCTGACCTTACCCGAAACTCTAGCTTCAGTTTCCTTCTCTGTGGAATAAAGGTATAAAAGCGCTCTACTCCATGTTTGTTATCTGTATTCAGATACAGCTTATATCTGTATCTCTGTAACACTGAGCACCCTTCCTACAGATTTTAAATCAAGGACTGTGCTTCACTTACTCTTGTGGTTCTCTGTATCAAGTAGATGCACAATATTAACAACTGAACTGAATTGAGGCACTCCCCTTCCAGCCAATCAACTCCTAAGTCCCCTTCATGGAGTTAATTTCTAGCCCTCTAATGCAGGCCCTCTCCCCCCACTAATGCTTTAGGTATTTACCTCATTACTTCTCACCCAAACTTTGGCCCTGTCTCCCCCTACAGTATTCTCCTAAGGTAGCCAGAGTAATCTTCCTAATCCACAAATTTCAGTGTATTATTTCCCATCTCAAAGACCTTTTGTGTATCCATCAACAAAGAATAAAGTTGTTACAATGGGCAAAGCTGTCTGTGAAATGTTTCTGCTTCTCTATCAAGCTTTTCCTCCTGCCTCTCTCCTGCCCTTGCCCTATATCAGCCATATCAGACTATTTAGCTATGAAACTGACATTTTTAGACCAAAAACAGTCAAACATCACCATTTTCATATGGTTCAACCTACTATTCACTGTTGTGGTAAATATCAGGTTTCATGTTTGTTTCCTCTTCTAAGGATGCTCTTCCCTCCACTCATTCACATTCATTCATTCCATAAATATTTATTGTGAGCCTGTTCGTGCCAGACCATAGTCTAGGCATGAGGGTAAAGAAGATAGATAAGACCTTTGATCTCATGGAGTTCACATGTGTGAGGAGACATGGCATTTAATCAAATAATCTCAGATAGTGATTGGTGTTTTGATGATAACAAAAAGCAAAGGGAGCCCTAACTGGTTTGGCTCAGTAGATAGAGCATTGGCCTGTGGACTGAAGGGTCCCAGGTTCGATTCCGGTCAAGGGCATGTACCTTGGTTGAGGGCACATCCCCAGTAGGGGGCGTGCAGGAGGCAGCTGATCAATGTTTCTCTTTCATCCATGTTTCTAACTCTCTATCCCTCTCCCTTCCTCTCTGTAAAAAATCAATAAAATACATATTTTTTTAAAAAGCAAAGGGAGAAGTCCTAGTAATGAACTGGAAGGGCTACTACAGAGTAGATGGGAAAGGGCTAAGGAGGTGACATTCAAGCAGACACTTCAAAGAGGAGAAGGAGCAAATGAGTCAGGCTGAGACTGGGCTCCACCTGAACCTGCCTCTTTGCTCAGCTTCCCACACCCGCCCCCTTCCCGCTTTCCTTACAAGGCTGCTCCTAAGAGCTCACCTTCAACAAACCATTTGCACAAAAACCCTCCTCCAGGCTCTGCTTCCAGAGAACTTGAACTAAGATATTAAGGCATGTGAGTAGAGTTATACTTTGATATGAAAATATACATATGTGACCTTCAAGATTTATCTTTTTTTTTTAAATATATTTTATTGATTTTTTACAGAGAGGAAGGGAGAGAGATAGAGAGTTAGAAACATCGATGAGAGAGAAACATCGATCAGCCGCCTCCTGCACATCTCCTACTGGGGATGTGCCCGCAACCCTGGTACATGCCCTTGACCGGAATCGAACCTGGGACCTTTCAGTCCGCAGGCCGACGCTCTATCCACTGAGCCAAACCGGTTTCGGCTAGATTTATCTTTTCTTCTCATTGTTCAGCTTTAATGTGACTAGAGTCACATTTTTTAAAATCTAAGAATGAGAATCAAAGTATTAAAATCAAAGTCATTTTTTTTCATGTGACCCTATATCAAAGTAAATTTTTTCATAATAAAAAATAAACATTGTGGCCCTGGCGAGTTTGGCTCTGTGGTTGGAGCATCTGACCTCGGATCGAAGGGTCTCGGGTTCAATTATTGGTTGATCAAGGGCACACACCTCAGTTGCAGATTGGACCCCTGGCCCTGTGTCTCTCTCTTGTTGATGTTTCTGTCTGCCTCTTCTCTCTCTCTCCCCACTCCTTCCCTCTACTCTCTCTAAAGAAAATCAATGGAAAATATATTTTCAGGTGAGGATAAAAAAATAATAATAAACATTATGTGCCCTGACCATTGTGGCTCAGTTGGTTGGAGCATTATCCCTATACACCACCAAGAGTCACAGGTTTGATTCCTGGTCAGAGCACATGCCCAGGTTTCGGGTTTGATCCAACCCACTCCTCCCCCTCTGCCCCTGTTGGGGCATGTACAAAGGCAACTGATTGAGGTTTCTTTCTCACGTCAATCACTCTCTCCCTCCCTCTCTCTCTAAAATCAATATAAAAAAATATATTCTCGGGTGAGGATTAAAATTAAGAATAATAAATAAACATTGTGAGGGAGAATTAAAGTCCTAATTTTCAAAATTAAGCTTACCTTTAGTAAGCTGCTCATTTGACACACAAAAACTCATTAATAATAATCATTCTAGCACAAAGCCTATTGATATCTGTGTTAAATACCTAGGAGTTGCAGGGCTGAATTTTTCTTCTCTTTCTAATTCCTTTCTTTGGACCAAGGGATTTTCAATTGTCACTAAAACAGAGGGAAAAGTATGATGCTATTATAAAAAAGTAACAGGTTAAATAAAAAACAAGTGTACATAACAAACATTATAATGTTATTTCTAATTTCTGAGTTGGAGTTAAATATCCTTCCCAATCATTTTCTTGTGTCCCTGGGAGAAACAGAATCCTGGAGTATGACCATCAACTGACCCCAGATGATATTTCTTATGCTTTGTGTTTAAATCCCAACATATGACCCACATTAACGTTACTTTATTGATTAATTACACTGAGCATTTTATTTGATTACAAGATGCTCTTCTATATTTGATTTGATTACAGCATGCTCTTCTATAAACACTTAATTGATCTCCATCCAATTCACAGTTGCTCTTGGAAAATAATAGTGGGGCAGAAAGAGCAATGAAAAATCTGAGTCCTGATTTGAGTTTAACAACTTAATAAGCTTATCAGCTAACATTTTAGGGTTTCCATTTCCTCATGGTCTATATTAGACCTTTTTGTGTTCTATTTTGCTAATTACTCACACAATCATTCCCTTTTTACAAATGAAAAAATTGAAGCTCACAAAGGTTAAATAACTTTCTTGAGGTTTTATATCTAGAAAGTAGTAGAGCTAGAATTAGAATTGTTCTGATTTAAAAATCTGTAATCTTTTCACTCTACCACACTAAAATCCTATTTAAATTTATAATCATTATTGACCTTACACTTTTAAAATTCCTATCTCATTCAACCTCACAACCCCCATCAACATATAACATGTCATACACTGTATACACTAGAGCCCTGATGCTCGGCCCTCGCAGTCAAAGCGGTTTGCCTTGGCCCTCGCAGCCCTGGCTTCATCTGGAAGCTCATCCGGAAGGACATCCGGAAGGTCGTTCGGCTGTCTGGTCTAATTAGCATATTACTCTCTCTCTCTCTCTCTCTATATATATATATATATATATATATATACACACACACACACACACACACTTTTTTTTATTGATTTCAGAGAGGAAGGGAGAAGAAGAGAGAGAGATAGAAACATCAATGATGAAAGAGAATCACTGATTGGCTGCCTCCTGCATGCCCCTACTGGAGATTGAGCATGTGCCCTTGACTGGAATCAAACCCGGACCCTTCAGTCTGCAGGCCGATGCTCTATCCACTGAGCCAAACTGGCTAGGGCTATAACATATTTTAATACCAAAATATATCTTTAGCTCTGTATAACTAATGTTCTGGCATTTATCCAAGGAATGTTTCTAATTGTGTACTGGGCCCTGTGAAGTCTGTAATATTTTCTACCTTCAACTCCGTATGTTCAATTACTCTATTATTCACTTAGAGAGATACTACACACAACCCTGTCTTTCCCTTTCTCTTCCACATTCTCTAAAAATCAATGGAAACATATCCTCAGGTGAGGATAAAAAAATAATAAAGAAATGTCATATCTTATGAAAGACACATTTTGAAAATGCCTAAAGAAAGTTGTCATTTTTTCATGGTGAAGGGACCGGAGTCCGTGTTGATGAAAACACCTTGGTGGCTGCGGTGACTGGCAGTGGCTGCAGCAGCGGGGTGATGGGGCTGGTGCCTTCCCCTGATCAGCCTGGTTGCCTCCCACAAAGGGAGGCCAAACTGCGGCTTAGGCCCTATCCCCAAGGGGAGCAGGGAGAAGCCTAAGCTGTCAGTAGGACATTACCTGAGGGCTCCCAGTATATGAGAGGGGGCA